>NW_025963596.1:300000-410457 GCF_910591885.1 Bombus terrestris
GTCCCACGTTGTCCCACGTTGTCCCACGTTGTCCCACGTTGTCCAACGATGTCCAACGGTGTCCCACGTTGTCCCACGTTGTCCCACGTTGTCTCACGTTGTCCCACGTTGTCCCACGTTGTCCCACGTTGTCCCACGTTGTCCCACGTTGTCCCACGTTGTCCCACGGTGTCCAACGGTGTCCAACGATGTCCCACGTTGTCCCACGTTGTCCCACGTTGTCCCACGTTGTCCCACGATGTCCCACGTTGTCCCACGGTGTCCAACGATGTCCAACGGTGTCCCACGTTGTCCAACGGTGTCCCACGTTGTCCCACGTTGTCCCACGTTGTCCCACGTTGTCCCACGATGTCCCACGTTGTCCCACGTTGTCCCACGTTGTGCCACGTTGTCCCACGTTGTCCCACGTTGTCCCACGTTGTCCCACGTTGTCCCACGTTGTCCCACGTTGTCCCACGTTGTCCCACGGTGTCCAACGATGTCCAACGGTGTCCAACGGTGTCCCACGGTGTCCAACGGTGTCCCACGTTGTCCCACGTTGTCCCACGTTGTCCCACGTTGTCCCACGTTGTCCCACGTTGTCCCACGTTGTCCAACGATGTCCAACGGTGTCCCACGTTGTCCCACGTTGTTCCATGGTTTCCCACGTTGTCCCACGTTGTCCCACGTTGTCCCACGGTGTCCAACGATGTCCAACGGTGTCCAACGGTGTCCAACGGTGTCCAACGGTGTCCCACGTTGTCCCACGTTGTCCCACGTTGTCCCACGGTGTCCAACGATGTCCAACGGTGTCCAACGTTGTCCCACGTTGTCCCACGTTGTCCCACGTTGTCCCACGTTGTCCCACGATGTCCCACGTTGTCCCACGTTGTCCCACGTTGTCCCACGTTGTCCCACGTTGTCCCACGTTGTCCCACGTTGTCCCACGTTGTCCCACGTTGTCCCACGTTGTCCCACGTTGTCCCACGTTGTCCCACGTTGTCCCACGTTGTCCCACGTTGTCCCACGTTGTCCCACGGTGTCCAACGGTGTCCAACGATGTCCAACGGTGTCCAACGGTGTCCCACGTTGTCCCACGTTGTCCCACGTTGTCCCACGTTGTCCCACGGTGTCCAACGATGTCCAACGGTGTCCAACGATGTCCAACGGTGTCCAGCGATGTCCAACGGTGTCCCACGATGTCCAACGATGTCCAACGATGTCCAACGGTGTCCAACGGTGTCCCACGTTGTCCCACGTTGTCCCACGTTGTCCCACGGTGTCCAACGATGTCCAACGGTGTCCCACGTTGTCCAACGGTGTCCCACGTTGTCCCACGTTGTCCCACGTTGTCCCACGGTCTCCAACGATGTCCAACGGTGTCCAACGGTGTCCCGCGGTGTCCAACGGTGTCCCACGTTGTCCCACGTTGTCCCACGTTGTCCCACGTTGTCCCACGTTGTCCCACGGTGTCCAACGATGTCCAACGGTGTCCAACGGTGTCCCACGGTGTCCAACGGTGTCCCACGTTGTCCCACGTTGTCCCACGTTGTCCCACGTTGTCCCACGTTGTCCCACGTTGTCCCACGTTGTCCAACGATGTCCAACGGTGTCCCACGTTGTCCCACGTTGTCCCACGTTGTCCCACGTTGTCCCACGTTGTCCCACGTTGTCCCACGTTGTCCCACGTTGTCCCACGTTGTCCCACGTTGTCCCACGTTGTCCCACGTTGTCCCACGGTGTCCAACGATGTCCAACGATGTCCAACGGTGTCCCACGATGTCCAACGATGTCCAACGATGTCCAACGGTGTCCAACGGTGTCCCACGTTGTCCCACGTTGTCCCGCGTTGTCCCCCGGTGTCCAACGATGTCCAACGGTGTCCCACGTTGTCCAACGGTGTCCCACGTTGTCCCACGTTGTCCCACGTTGTCCCACGTTGTCCCACGATGTCCCACGTTGTCCCACGTTGTCCCACGTTGTCCCACGTTGTCCCACGTTGTCCCACGTTGTCCCACGTTGTCCCACGTTGTCCCACGTTGTCCCACGTTGTCCCACGTTGTCCCACGGTGTCCAACGATGTCCAACGGTGTCCAACGTTGTCCCACGTTGTCCCACGTTGTCCCACGTTGTCCCACGTTGTCCCACGTTGTCCCACGTTGTCCCACGTTGTCCCACGTTGTCCCACGGTGTCCAATGATGTCCAACGATGTCCAACGTTGTCCCACGTTGTCCCACGTTGTCCCACGTTGTCCCACGTTGTCCCACGTTGTCCCACGTGGTCCCACGTTGTCCCACGTTGTCCCACGGTGTCCAACGATGTCCCACGGTGTCCCACGTTGTCCAACGGTGTCCCACGTTGTCCCACGTTGTCCCACGTTGTCCCACGTTGTCCCACGTTGTCCCACGATGTCCCACGTTGTCCCACGTTGTCCCACGTTGTCCCACGTTGTCCCACGTTGTCCCACGTGGTCCCACGTTGTCCCACGTTGTCCCACGTTGTCCCACGTTGTCCCACGTTGTCCCACGTTGTCCCACGTTGTCCCACGGTGTCCAACGATGTCCAACGGTGTCCAACGGTGTCCCACGGTGTCCAACGGTGTCCCACGTTGTCCCACGTTGTCCCACGTTGTCCCACGTTGTCCCACGTTGTCCCACGGTGTCCAACGATGTCCAACGGTGTCCAACGGTGTCCCACGGTGTCCAACGGTGTCCCACGTTGTCCCACGTTGTCCCACGTTGTCCCACGTTGTCCCACGTTGTCCCACGGTGTCCAACGATGTCCAACGGTGTCCCACGTTGTCCCACGTTGTCCCACGTTGTCCCACGTTGTCCCACGTTGTCCCACGTTGTCCCACGTTGTCCCACGTTGTCCCACGTTGTCCCACGTTGTCCAACGATGTCCAACGGTGTCCCACGTTGTCCCACGTTGTCCCACGTTGTCCCACGTTGTCCCACGTTGTCCCACGTTGTCCCACGTTGTCCCACGTTGTCCCACGTTGTCCCACGTTGTCCCACGGTGTCCAACGGTGTCCAACGATGTCCCACGTTGTCCCACGGTGTCCAACGGTGTCCAACGATGTCCCACGTTGTCCCACGTTGTCCCACGTTGTCCCACGTTGTCCCACGATGTCCCACGTTGTCCCACGTTGTCCCACGTTGTCCCACGTTGTCCCACGTTGTCCCACGTTGTCCCACGTTGTCCCACATTGTCCCACGTTGTCCCACGTTGTCCGACGTTGTCCCACGTTGTCCCACGTTGTCCCACGTTGTCCCACGTTGTCCCACGGTGTCCAACGATGTCCAACGGTGTCCAACGGTGTCCAACGATGTCCCACGTTGTCCCACGTTGTCCCACGTTGTCCCACGGTGTCCAACGATGTCCCACGGTGTCCCACGTTGTCCCACGTTGTCCCACGTTGTCGCACGTTGTCCCACGTTGTCCCACGTTGTCCCACGTTGTCCCACGTTGTCCAACGGTGTCCCACGATGTCCAACGATGTCCAACGATGTCCAACGGTGTCCAACGGTGTCCCACGTTGTCCCACGTTGTCCCACGTTGTCCCACGGTGTCCAACGGTGTCCCACGATGTCCACCGATGTCCAACGGTGTCCAACGGTGTCCAACGGTGTCCAACGGTGTCCAACGATGTCCCACGTTGTCCCACGTTGTCCCACGTTGTCCCACGGTGTCCAACGATGTCCAACGGTGTCCCACGTTGTCCCACGTTGTCCCACGTTGTCCCACGTTGTCCCACGTTGTCCCACGTTGTCCCACGTTGTCCCACGTTGTCCCACGTTGTCCCACGGTGTCCAACGATGTCCAACGATGTCCAACGGTGTCCAACGGTGTCCCACGTTGTCCCACGTTGTCCCACGTTGTCCCACGGTGTCCAACGATGTCCAACGGTGTCCCACGTTGTCCCACGTTGTCCCACGTTGTCCCTCGTTGTCCCACGTTGTCCCACGATGTCCCACGTTGTCCCACGTTGCCCCACGTTGTCCCACGTTGTCCCACGTTGTCCCACGTTGTCCCACGTTGTCCCACGTTGTCCCACGTTGTCCCACGTTGTCCCACGTTGTCCCACGGTGTCCAACGATGTACAACGGTGTCCAGCGATGTCCAACGGTGTCCCACGATGTCCAACGATGTCCAACGATGTCCAACGGTGTCCAACGGTGTTCCACGTTGTCCCACGTTGTCCCACGTTGTCCCACGGTGTCCAACGATGTCCAACGGTGTCCCACGTTGTCCAACGGTGTCCCACGTTGTCCCACGTTGTCCCACGTTGTCCCACGTTGTCCCACGTTGTCCCACGACGTCCCACGTTGTCCCACGTTGTCCCACGTTGTCCCACGTTGTCCCACGTTGTCCCACGTTGTCCCACGTTGTCCCACGTTGTCCCACGGTGTCCAACGATGTCCAACGATGTCCCACGTTGTCCCACGTTGTCCCACGTTGTCCCACGGTGTCCAACGATGTCCAACGGTGTCCCACGTTGTCCAACGGTGTCCCACGTTGTCCCACGTTGTCCCACGTTGTCCCACGTTGTCCCACGTTGTCCCACGATGTCCCACGTTGTCCCACGTTGTCCCACGTTGTCCCACGTTGTCCCACGTTGTCCCACGTTGTCCCACGGTGTCCAACGATGTCCAACGGTGTCCAACGGTGTCCAACGATGTCCCACGTTGTCCCACGTTGTCCCACGTTGTCCCACGGTGTCCAACGATGTCCAACGGTGTCCCACGTTGTCCCACGTTGTCCCACGTTGTCGCACGTTGTCCCACGTTGTCCCACGTTGTCCCACGTTGTCCCACGTTGTCCAACGGTGTCCCACGATGTCCAACGATGTCCAACGATGTCCAACGGTGTCCAACGGTGTCCCACGTTGTCCCACGTTGTCCCACGTTGTCGCACGTTGTCCCACGTTGTCCCACGTTGTCCCACGTTGTCCCACGTTGTCCCACGTTGTCCCACGTTGTCCCACGTTGTCCCACGGTGTCCAACGATGTCCAACGGTGTCCCACGATGTCCAACGATGTCCAACGATGTCCAACGGTGTCCAACGGTGTCCCACGTTGTCCCACGTTGCCCGCGTTGTCCCACGGTGTCCAACGATGTCCAACGGTGTCCCACGTTGTCCAACGGTGTCCCACGTTGTCCCACGTTGTCCCACGTTGTCCCACGTTGTCCCACGATGTCCCACGTTGTCCCACGTTGTCCCACGTTGTCCCAAGTTGTCCCACGTTGTCCCACGTTGTCCCACGTTGTCCCACGTTGTCCCACGTTGTCCCACGTTGTCCCACGTTGTCCCACGTTGTCCCACGGTGTCCAACGATGTCCAACGGTGTCCAACGGTGTCCCACGGTGTCCAACGGTGTCCCACGTTGTCCCACGTTGTCCCACGTTGTCCCACGTTGTCCCACGTTGTCCCATGTTGTCCAACGATGTCCAACGGTGTCCCACGTTGTCCCACGTTGTCCCACGTTGTCCCACGTTGTCCCACGTTGTCCCACGATGTCCCACGTTGTCCCACGTTGTCCCACGTTCTCCAACGGTGTCCCACGTTGTCCCACGTTGTCCCACGTTGTCCCACGTTGTCCCACGTTGTCCCACGTTGTCCCACGTTGTCCCACGTTGTCCCACGTTGTCCCACGTTGTCCCACGGTGTCCAACGATGTCCAACGGTGTCCAACGGTGTCCCACGGTGTCCAACGGTGTCCCACGTTGTCCCACGTTGTCCCACGTTGTCCCACGTTGTCCCACGTTGTCCCATGTTGTCCAACGATGTCCAACGGTGTCCCACGTTGTTCCACGTTGTCCCACGTTGTCCCACGATGTCCCACGTTGTCCCACGTTGTCCCAAGTTGTCCCACGTTGTCCCACGTTGTCCCACGTTGTCCCACGTTGTCCCACGTTGTCCCACGTTGTCCCACGTTGTCCCACGGTGTCCAACGATGTCCAACGGTGTCCAACGGTGTCCTACGGTGTCCAACGGTGTCCCACGTTGTCCCACGTTGTCCCACGTTGTCCCACGTTGTCCCACGTTGTCCCATGTTGTCCAACGATGTCCAACGGTGTCCAACGGTGTCCCACGTTGTCCCACGTTGTCCCACGTTGTCCTACGTTGTCCCACGTTGTCCCACGGTGTCCAACGATGTCCAACGGTGTCCAGCGATGTCCAACGGTGTCCCACGATGTCCAACGATGTCCAACGATGTCCAACGGTGTCCAACGGTGTCCCACGTTGTCCCACGTTGTCCCACGTTGTCCCACGGTGTCCAACGATGTCCAACGGTGTCCCACGTTGTCCAACGGTGTCCCACGTTGTCCCACGTTGTCCCACGTTGTCCCACGTTGTCCCACGATGTCCCACGTTGTCCCACGTTGTCCCACGTTGTCCCACGTTGTCCCACGTTGTCCCACGTTGTCCCACGTTGTCCCACGTTGTCCCACGGTGTCCAACGATGTCCAACGGTCTCCAACGGTGTCCCACGGTGTCCAACGGTGTCCCACGTTGTCCCACGTTGTCCCACGTTGTCCCACGTTGTCCCACGTTGTCCCACGTTGTCCCACGGTGTCCCACGTTGTCCCACGTTGTCCCACGTTGTCCCACGGTGTCCAACGATGTCCAACGGTGTCCAACGGTGTCCCACGGTGTACAACGGTGTCCCACGTTGTCCCACGTTGTCCCACGTTGTCCCACGTTGTCCCATGTTGTCCAACGATGTCCAACGGTGTCCCACGGTGTCCAACGGTGTCCCACGTTGTCCCACGTTGTCCCACGTTGTCCCACGTTGTCCCACGTTGTCCCACGTTGTCCAACGATGTCCAACGGTGTCCCACGTTGTCCCACGTTGTTCCATGGTTTCCCACGTTGTCCCACGTTGTCCCACGTTGTCCCACGGTGTCCAACGATGTCCAACGGTGTCCAACGGTGTCCAACGGTGTCCAACGGTGTCCCACGTTGTCCCACGTTGTCCCACGTTGTCCCACGGTGTCCAACGATGTCCAACGGTGTCCCACGTTGTCCCACGTTGTCCCACGTTGTCCCACGTTGTCCCACGTTGTCCCACGATGTCCCACGTTGTCCCACGTTGTCCCACGTTGTCCCACGTTGTCCCACGTTGTCCCACGTTGTCCCACGTTGTCCCACGTTGTCCCACGTTGTCCCACGTTGTCCCACGTTGTCCCACGTTGTCCCACGTTGTCCCACGTTGTCCCACGTTGTCCCACGGTGTCCAACGGTGTCCCACGATGTCCAACGGTGTCCAACGGTGTCCCACGTTGTCCCACGTTGTCCCACGTTGTCCCACGTTGTCCCACGGTGTCCAACGATGTCCAACGGTGTCCCACGTTGTCCAACGGTGTCCCACGTTGTCCCACGTTGTCCCACGTTGTCCCACGTTGTCCCACGGTGTCCAACGGTGTCCAACGATGTCCCACGTTGTCCCACGTTGTTCCACGTTGTCCCACGTTGTCCCACGATGTCCCACGTTGTCCCACGTTGTCCCACGTTGTCCCACGTTGTCCCACGTTGTCCCACGTTGTCCCACGTTGTCCCACATTGTCCCACGTTGTCCCACGATGTCCCACGTTGTCCCACGTTGTCCCACGTTGTCCCAAGTTGTCCCACGTTGTCCCACGTTGTCCCACGTTGTCCCACGTTGTCCCATGTTGTCCAACGATGTCCAACGGTGTCCAACGGTGTCCCACGTTGTCCCACGTTGTCCCACGTTGTCCTACGTTGTCCCACGTTGTCCCACGGTGTCCAACGATGTCCAACGGTGTCCAGCGATGTCCAACCGTGTCCCACGATGTCCAACGATGTCCAACGATGTCCAACGGTGTCCAACGGTGTCCCACGTTGTCCCACGTTGTCCCACGTTGTCCCACGGTGTCCAACGATGTCCAACGGTGTCCCACGTTGTCCAACGGTGTCCCACGTTGTCCCACGTTGTCCCACGTTGTCCCACGTTGTCCCACGTTGTCCCACGATGTCCCACGTTGTCCCACGTTGTCCCACGTTGTCCCACGTTGTCCCACGTTGTCCCACGTTGTCCCACGTTGTCCCACGGTGTCCAACGATGTCCAACGGTCTCCAACGGTGTCCCACGGTGTCCAACGGTGTCCCACGTTGTCCCACGTTGTCCCACGTTGTCCCACGTTGTCCCACGTTGTCCCACGTTGTCCCACGTTGTCCCACGTTGTCCCACTTTGTCCCACGTTGTCCCACGGTGTCCAACGATGTCCAACGGTGTCCAACGGTGTCCCACGGTGTCCAACGGTGTCCCACGTTGTCCCACGTTGTCCCACGTTGTCCCACGTTGTCCCACGTTGTCCCATGTTGTCCAACGATGTCCAACGGTGTCCAACGGTGTCCCACGTTGTCCCACGTTGTCCCACGTTGTCCTACGTTGTCCCACGTTGTCCCACGGTGTCCAACGATGTCCAACGGTGTCCAGCGATGTCCAACGGTGTCCCACGTTGTCCCACGGTGTCCAACGATGTCCAACGATGTCCAACGGTGTCCCACGATGTCCAACGATGTCCAACGATGTCCAACGGTGTCCAACGGTGTCCCACGTTGTCCCACGTTGTCCCGCGTTGTCCCACGGTGTCCAACGATGTCCAACGGTGTCCCACGTTGTCCAACGGTGTCCCACGTTGTCCAACGGTGTCCCACGTTGTCCCACGTTGTCCCACGTTGTCCCACGTTGTCCCACGATGTCCCACGTTGTCCCACGTTGTCCCACGTTGTCCCAAGTTGTCCCACGTTGTCCCACGTTGTCCTACGTTGTCCCACGTTGTCCCACGTTGTCCCACGTTGTCCCACGTTGTCCCACGGTGTCCAACGATGTCCAACGGTGTCCAACGGTGTCCCACGGTGTCCAACGGTGTCCCACGTTGTCCCACGTTGTCCCACGTTGTCCCACGTTGTCCCACGTTGTCCCATGTTGTCCAACGATGTCCAACGGTGTCCCACGTTGTCCCACGTTGTCCCACGTTGTCCC
The DNA here is from genome assembly GCF_910591885.1 of Bombus terrestris. Taxonomy (NCBI): domain Eukaryota; kingdom Metazoa; phylum Arthropoda; class Insecta; order Hymenoptera; family Apidae; genus Bombus; species Bombus terrestris. The sequence continues at coordinate 308,995 of NW_025963596.1, forward strand.
ACGTTGTCCCACGTTGTCCCACGTTGTCCCACGTTGTCCCACGTTGTCCCACGTTGTCCCACGTTGTCCCACGTTGTCCCACGTTGTCCCACGGTGTCCAACGATGTCCAACGATGTCCAACGTTGTCCCACGTTGTCCCACGTTGTCCCACGTTGTCCCACGTTGTCCCACGTTGTCCCACGTTGTCCCACGTTGTCCCACGTTGTCCCACGGTGTCCAACGATGTCCCACGGTGTCCCACGTTGTCCAACGGTGTCCCACGTTGTCCCACGTTGTCCCACGTTGTCCCACGTTGTCGCACGATGTCCCACGTTGTCCCACGTTGTCCCACGTTGTCCCACGTTGTCCCACGTTGTCCCACGTTGTCCCACGGTGTCCAACGATGTCCAACGGTGTCCCACGTTGTCCCACGTTGTCCCACGTTGTCCCACGTTGTCCCACGTTGTCCCACGATGTCCCACGTTGTCCCACGTTGTCCCACGTTGTCGCACGATGTCCCACGTTGTCCCACGTTGTCCCACGTTGTCCCACGTTGTCCCACGTTGTCCCACGTTGTCCCACGTTGTCCCACGTTGTCCCACGTTGTCCCACGTTGTCCCACGGTGTCCAACGATGTCCAACGGTGTCCAACGGTGTCCCACGGTGTCCAACGGTGTCCCACGTTGTCCCACGTTGTCCCACGTTGTCCCACGTTGTCCCACGTTGTCCCATGTTGTCCAACGATGTCCAACGGTGTCCCACGTTGTTCCACGTTGTCCCACGTTGTCCCACGATGTCCCACGTTGTCCCACGTTGTCCCAAGTTGTCCCACGTTGTCCCACGTTGTCCCACGTTGTCCCACGTTGTCCCACGTTGTCCCACGTTGTCCCACGTTGTCCCACGGTGTCCAACGATGTCCAACGGTGTCCAACGGTGTCCTACGGTGTCCAACGGTGTCCCACGTTGTCCCACGTTGTCCCACGTTGTCCCACGTTGTCCCACGTTGTCCCATGTTGTCCAACGATGTCCAACGGTGTCCAACGGTGTCCCACGTTGTCCCACGTTGTCCCACGTTGTCCTACGTTGTCCCACGTTGTCCCACGGTGTCCAACGATGTCCAACGGTGTCCAGCGATGTCCAACGGTGTCCCACGATGTCCAACGATGTCCAACGATGTCCAACGGTGTCCAACGGTGTCCCACGTTGTCCCACGTTGTCCCACGTTGTCCCACGGTGTCCAACGATGTCCAACGGTGTCCCACGTTGTCCAACGGTGTCCCACGTTGTCCCACGTTGTCCCACGTTGTCCCACGTTGTCCCACGTTGTCCCACGATGTCCCACGTTGTCCCACGTTGTCCCACGTTGTCCCACGTTGTCCCACGTTGTCCCACGTTGTCCCACGTTGTCCCACGTTGTCCCACGGTGTCCAACGATGTCCAACGGTCTCCAACGGTGTCCCACGGTGTCCAACGGTGTCCCACGTTGTCCCACGTTGTCCCAAGTTGTCCCACGTTGTCCCACGTTGTCCCACGTTGTCCCACGTTGTCCCACGTTGTCCCACGTTGTCCCACGTTGTCCCACGGTGTCCAACGATGTCCAACGGTGTCCAACGGTGTCCCACGGTGTACAACGGTGTCCCACGTTGTCCCACGTTGTCCCACGTTGTCCCACGTTGTCCCATGTTGTCCAACGATGTCCAACGGTGTCCCACGGTGTCCAACGGTGTCCCACGTTGTCCCACGTTGTCCCACGTTGTCCCACGTTGTCCCACGTTGTCCCACGTTGTCCAACGATGTCCAACGGTGTCCCACGTTGTCCCACGTTGTTCCATGGTTTCCCACGTTGTCCCACGTTGTCCCACGTTGTCCCACGGTGTCCAACGATGTCCAACGGTGTCCAACGGTGTCCAACGGTGTCCAACGGTGTCCCACGTTGTCCCACGTTGTCCCACGTTGTCCCACGGTGTCCAACGATGTCCAACGGTGTCCCACGTTGTCCCACGTTGTCCCACGTTGTCCCACGTTGTCCCACGTTGTCCCACGATGTCCCACGTTGTCCCACGTTGTCCCACGTTGTCCCACGTTGTCCCACGTTGTCCCACGTTGTCCCACGTTGTCCCACGTTGTCCCACGTTGTCCCACGTTGTCCGACGTTGTCCCACGTTGTCCCACGTTGTCCCACGTTGTCCCACGTTGTCCCACGGTGTCCAACGGTGTCCAACGATGTCCAACGGTGTCCAACGGTGTCCCACGTTGTCCCACGTTGTCCCACGTTGTCCCACGTTGTCCCACGGTGTCCAACGATGTCCAACGGTGTCCCACGTTGTCCAACGGTGTCCCACGTTGTCCCACGTTGTCCCACGTTGTCCCACGTTGTCCCACGGTGTCCAACGGTGTCCAACGATGTCCCACGTTGTCCCACGTTGTTCCACGTTGTCCCACGTTGTCCCACGATGTCCCACGTTGTCCCACGTTGTCCCACGTTGTCCCACGTTGTCCCACGTTGTCCCACGTTGTCCCACGTTGTCCCACATTGTCCCACGTTGTCCCACGATGTCCCACGTTGTCCCACGTTGTCCCACGTTGTCCCAAGTTGTCCCACGTTGTCCCACGTTGTCCCACGTTGTCCCACGTTGTCCCATGTTGTCCAACGATGTCCAACGGTGTCCAACGGTGTCCCACGTTGTCCCACGTTGTCCCACGTTGTCCTACGTTGTCCCACGTTGTCCCACGGTGTCCAACGATGTCCAACGGTGTCCAGCGATGTCCAACCGTGTCCCACGATGTCCAACGATGTCCAACGATGTCCAACGGTGTCCAACGGTGTCCCACGTTGTCCCACGTTGTCCCACGTTGTCCCACGGTGTCCAACGATGTCCAACGGTGTCCCACGTTGTCCAACGGTGTCCCACGTTGTCCCACGTTGTCCCACGTTGTCCCACGTTGTCCCACGTTGTCCCACGATGTCCCACGTTGTCCCACGTTGTCCCACGTTGTCCCACGTTGTCCCACGTTGTCCCACGTTGTCCCACGTTGTCCCACGGTGTCCAACGATGTCCAACGGTCTCCAACGGTGTCCCACGGTGTCCAACGGTGTCCCACGTTGTCCCACGTTGTCCCAAGTTGTCCCACGTTGTCCCACGTTGTCCCACGTTGTCCCACGTTGTCCCACGTTGTCCCACTTTGTCCCACGTTGTCCCACGGTGTCCAACGCTGTCCAACGGTGTCCAACGGTGTCCCACGGTGTCCAACGGTGTCCCACGTTGTCCCACGTTGTCCCACGTTGTCCCACGTTGTCCCACGTTGTCCCATGTTGTCCAACGATGTCCAACGGTGTCCAACGGTGTCCCACGTTGTCCCACGTTGTCCCACGTTGTCCTACGTTGTCCCACGTTGTCCCACGGTGTCCAACGATGTCCAACGGTGTCCAGCGATGTCCAACGGTGTCCCACGTTGTCCCACGGTGTCCAACGATGTCCAACGATGTCCAACGGTGTCCCACGATGTCCAACGATGTCCAACGATGTCCAACGGTGTCCAACGGTGTCCCACGTTGTCCCACGTTGTCCCGCGTTGTCCCACGGTGTCCAACGATGTCCAACGGTGTCCCACGTTGTCCAACGGTGTCCCACGTTGTCCAACGGTGTCCCACGTTGTCCCACGTTGTCCCACGTTGTCCCACGTTGTCCCACGATGTCCCACGTTGTCCCACGTTGTCCCACGTTGTCCCAAGTTGTCCCACGTTGTCCCACGTTGTCCTACGTTGTCCCACGTTGTCCCACGTTGTCCCACGTTGTCCCACGTTGTCCCACGGTGTCCAACGATGTCCAACGGTGTCCAACGGTGTCCCACGGTGTCCAACGGTGTCCCACGTTGTCCCACGTTGTCCCACGTTGTCCCACGTTGTCCCACGTTGTCCCATGTTGTCCAACGATGTCCAACGGTGTCCCACGTTGTCCCACGTTGTCCCACGTTGTCCCACGTTGTCCCACGTTGTCCCACGTTGTCCCACGTTGTCCCACGTTGTCCCACGTTGTCCCACGTTGTCCCACGTTGTCCCACGTTGTCCCACGGTGTCCAACGATGTCCAACGATGTCCAACGTTGTCCCACGTTGTCCCACGTTGTCCCACGTTGTCCCACGTTGTCCCACGTTGTCCCACGTGGTCCCACGTTGTCCCACGTTGTCCCACGGTGTCCAACGATGTCCCACGGTGTCCCACGTTGTCCAACGGTGTCCCACGTTGTCCCACGTTGTCCCACGTTGTCCCACGTTGTCGCACGATGTCCCACGTTGTCCCACGTTGTCCCACGTTGTCCCACGTTGTCCCACGTTGTCCCACGTTGTCCCTCGTTGTCCCACGTTGTCCCATGTTGTCCAACGATGTCCAACGGTGTCCCACGTTGTCCCACGTTGTCCCACGTTGTCCCACGTTGTCCCACGTTGTCCCACGTTGTCCCACGTTGTCCCACGTTGTCCCACGTTGTCCCACGTTGTCCCACGTTGTCCCACGTTGTCCCACGTTGTCCCACGTTGTCCCACGTTGTCCCACGTTGTCCCACGTTGTCCCACGATGTCCCACGTTGTCCCACGTTGTCCCACGTTGTCCCACGTTGTCCCACGGTGTCCAGCGATGTCCAACGGTGTCCCACGATGTCCAACGATGTCCAACGATGTCCAACGGTGTCCAACGGTGTCCCACGTTGTCCCACGTTGTCCCACGTTGTCCCACGGTGTCCAACGATGTCCAACGGTGTCCCACGTTGTCCAACGGTGTCCCACGTTGTCCCACGTTGTCCCACGTTGTCCCACGTTGTCCCACGTTGTCCCACGTTGTCCCACGTTGTCCCACGTTGTCCCACGGTGTCCAACGATGTCCAACGGTGTCCAACGGTGTCCCACGGTGTCCCACGGTGTCCCACGTTGTCCCACGTTGTCCCACGTTGTCCCACGTTGTCCCACGTTGTCCCACGTTGTCCCACGTTGTCCAACGATGTCCAACGGTGTCCCACGTTGTCCCACGTTGTTCCATGGTTTCCCACGTTGTCCCACGTTGTCCCACGTTGTCCCACGGTGTCCAACGATGTCCAACGGTGTCCAACGGTGTCCAACGGTGTCCAACGGTGTCCCACGTTGTCCCACGTTGTCCCACGTTGTCCCACGGTGTCCAACGATGTCCAACGGTGTCCCACGTTGTCCCACGTTGTCCCACGTTGTCCCACGATGTCCAACGATGTCCAACGGTGTCCAACGGTGTCCCACGTTGTCCCACGTTGCCCGCGTTGTCCCACGGTGTCCAACGATGTCCAACGGTGTCCCACGTTGTCCAACGGTGTCCCACGTTGTCCCACGTTGTCCCACGTTGTCCCACGTTGTCCCACGATGTCCCACGTTGTCCCACGTTGTCCCACGTTGTCCCAAGTTGTCCCACGTTGTCCCACGTTGTCCCACGTTGTCCCACGTTGTCCCACGTTGTCCCACGTTGTCCCACGTTGTCCCACGTTGTCCCACGGTGTCCAACGATGTCCAACGGTGTCCAACGGTGTCCCACGGTGTCCAACGGTGTCCCACGTTGTCCCACGTTGTCCCACGTTGTCCCACGTTGTCCCACGTTGTCCCATGTTGTCCAACGATGTCCAACGGTGTCCCACGTTGTCCCACGTTGTCCCACGTTGTCCCACGTTGTCCCACGTTGTCCCACGTTGTCCCACGTTGTCCCACGTTGTCCCACGTTGTCCCACGTTGTCCCACGTTGTCCCACGTTGTCCCACGTTGTCCCACGTTGTCCCACGTGGTCCCACGTTGTCCCACGTTGTCCCACGGTGTCCAACGATGTCCAACGGTATCCCACGTTGTCCAACGGTGTCCCACGTTGTCCCACGTTGTCCCACGTTGTCCCACGTTGTCCCACGATGTCCCACGTTGTCCCACGTTGTCCCACGTTGTCCCACGTTGTCCCACGTTGTCCCACGTTGTCCCACGTTGTCCCACGTTGTCCCACGTTGTCCCACGTTGTCCCACGTTGTCCCACGGTGTCCAACGATGTCCAACGGTGTCCAACGGTGTCCCACGGTGTCCAACGGTGTCCCACGTTGTCCCACGTTGTCCCACGTTGTCCCACGTTGTCCCACGTTGTCCCACGTTGTCCCACGTTGTCCAACGATGTCCAACGGTGTCCCACGTTGTCCCACGTTGTTCCATGGTTTCCCACGTTGTCCCACGTTGTCCCACGTTGTCCCACGTTGTCCCACGATGTCCCACATTGTCCCACGTTGTCCCACGTTGTCCCACGTTGTCCCACGTTGTCCCACGTTGTCCCACGTTGTCCCACGTTGTCCCACGTTGTCCCACGTTGTCCCACGTTGTCCCACGGTGTCCAACGATGTCCAACGGTGTCCAACGGTGTCCCACGGTGTCCAACGGTGTCCCACGTTGTCCCACGTTGTCCCACGTTGTCCCACGTTGTCCCACGTTGTCCCACGTTGTCCCACGTTGTCCAACGATGTCCAACGGTGTCCCACGTTGTCCCACGTTGTTCCATGGTTTCCCACGTTGTCCCACGTTGTCCCACGTTGTCCCACGGTGTCCAACGATGTCCAACGGTGTCCAACGGTGTCCAACGGTGTCCAACGGTGTCCCACGTTGTCCCACGTTGTCCCACGTTGTCCCACGTTGTCCCACGGTGTCCAACGGTGTCCAACGATGTCCCACGTTGTCCCACGTTGTCCCACGGTGTCCAACGATGTCCAACGGTGTCCCACGTTGTCCAACGGTGTCCCACGTTGTCCCACGTTGTCCCACGTTGTCCCACGTTGTCCCACGTTGTCCCACGTTGTCCCACGTTGTCCCACGTTGTCCCACGTTGTCCCACGTTGTCCCACGTTGTCCCACGTTGTCCCACGGTGTCCAACGATGTCCAACGGTGTCCAACGGTGTCCCACGGTGTCCAACGGTGTCCCACGTTGTCCCACGTTGTCCCACGTTGTCCCACGTTGTCCCACGTTGTCCCACGTTGTCCCATGTTGTCCAACGATGTCCAACGGTGTCCCACGTTGTCCCACGTTGTCCCACGTTGTCCCACGATGTCCCACGTTGTCCCACGTTGTCCCACGTTGTCCCAAGTTGTCCCACGTTGTCCCACGTTGTCCCACGTTGTCCCACGTTGTCCCACGTTGTCCCACGTTGTCCCACGTTGTCCCACGGTGTCCAACGATGTCCAACGGTGTCCAACGGTGTCCTACGGTGTCCAACGGTGTCCCACGTTGTCCCACGTTGTCCCACGTTGTCCCACGTTGTCCCACGTTGTCCCATGTTGTCCAACGATGTCCAACGGTGTCCAACGGTGTCCCACGTTGTCCCACGTTGTCCCACGTTGTCCTACGTTGTCCCACGTTGTCCCACGGTGTCCAACGATGTCCAACGGTGTCCAGCGATGTCCAACGGTGTCCCACGATGTCCAACGATGTCCAACGATGTCCAACGGTGTCCAACGGTGTCCCACGTTGTCCCACGTTGTCCCACGTTGTCCCACGGTGTCCAACGATGTCCAACGGTGTCCCACGTTGTCCAACGGTGTCCCACGTTGTCCCACGTTGTCCCACGTTGTCCCACGTTGTCCCACGTTGTCCCACGATGTCCCACGTTGTCCCACGTTGTCCCACGTTGTGCCACGTTGTCCCACGTTGTCCCACGTTGTCCCACGTTGTCCCACGTTGTCCCACGGTGTCCAACGATGTCCAACGGTCTCCAACGGTGTCCCACGGTGTCCAACGGTGTCCCACGTTGTCCCACGTTGTCCCAAGTTGTCCCACGTTGTCCCACGTTGTCCCACGTTGTCCCACGTTGTCCCACGTTGTCCCACGTTGTCCCACGTTGTCCCACGGTGTCCAACGATGTCCAACGGTGTCCCACGTTGTCCCACGTTGTCCCACGTTGTCCCACGTTGTCCCATGTTGTCCAACGATGTCCAACGGTGTCCAACGGTGTCCCACGTTGTCCCACGTTGTCCCACGTTGTCCTACGTTGTCCCACGTTGTCCCACGGTGTCCAACGATGTCCAACGGTGTCCAGCGATGTCCAACGGTGTCCCACGATGTCCAACGATGTCCAACGATGTCCAACGGTGTCCAACGGTGTCCCACGTTGTCCCACGTTGTCCCACGTTGTCCCACGGTGTCCAACGATGTCCAACGGTGTCCCACGTTGTCCAACGGTGTCCCACGTTGTCCCACGTTGTCCCACGTTGTCCCACGTTGTCCCACGTTGTCCCACGATGTCCCACGTTGTCCCACGTTGTCCCACGTTGTCCCACGTTGTCCCACGTTGTCCCACGTTGTCCCACGTTGTCCCACGTTGTCCCACGGTGTCCAACGATGTCCAACGGTGTCCAACGGTGTCCCACGTTGTCCCACGTTGTCCCACGTTGTCCCACGTTGTCCCACGTTGTCCCACGTTGTCCCACGTTGTCCCACGTTGTCCCACGTTGTCCCACGTTGTCCCACGTTGTCCCACGTTGTCCCACGTTGTCCCACGTTGTCCCACGTTGTCCCACGTTGTCCCACGGTGTCCAACGGTGTCCAACGATGTCCAACGGTGTCCAACGGTGTCCCACGTTGTCCCACGTTGTCCCACGTTGTCCCACGTTGTCCCACGGTGTCCAACGATGTCCAACGGTGTCCCACGTTGTCCAACGGTGTCCCACGTTGTCCCACGTTGTCCCACGTTGTCCCACGTTGTCCCAAGGTGTCCAACGGTGTCCAACGATGTCCCACGTTGTCCCACGTTGTTCCACGTTGTCCCACGTTGTCCCACGATGTCCCACGTTGTCCCACGTTGTCCCACGTTGTCCCACGTTGTCCCACGTTGTCCCACGTTGTCCCACGTTGTCCCACATTGTCCCACGTTGTCCCACGTTGTCCGACGTTGTCCCACGTTGTCCCACGTTGTCCCACGTTGTCCCACGGTGTCCAGCGATGTCCAACGGTGTCCCACGATGTCCAACGATGTCCAACGATGTCCAACGGTGTCCAACGGTGTCCCACGTTGTCCCACGTTGTCCCACGTTGTCCCACGGTGTCCAACGATGTCCAACGGTGTCCCACGTCGTCCAACGGTGTCCCACGTTGTCCCACGTTGTCCCACGTTGTCCCACGTTGTCCCACGTTGTCCCACGTTGTCCCACGTTGTCCCACGTTGTCCCACGTTGTCCCACGTTGTCCCACGGTGTCCAACGATGTCCAACGGTGTCCAACGGTGTCCCACGGTGTCCAACGGTGTCCCACGTTGTCCCACGTTGTCCCACGTTGTCCCACGTTGTCCCACGTTGTCCCATGTTGTCCAACGATGTCCAACGGTGTCCCACGTTGTCCCACGTTGTCCCACGTTGTCCCACGATGTCCCACGTTGTCCCACGTTGTCCCACGTTGTCCCAAGTTGTCCCACGTTGTCCCACGTTGTCCCACGTTGTCCCACGTTGTCCCACGTTGTCCCACGTTGTCCCACGTTGTCCCACGGTGTCCAACGATGTCCAACGGTGTCCAACGGTGTCCTACGGTGTCCAACGGTGTCCCACGTTGTCCCACGTTGTCCCACGTTGTCCCACGTTGTCCCACGTTGTCCCACGTTGTCCCATGTTGTCCAACGATGTCCAACGGTGTCCAACGGTGTCCCACGTTGTCCCACGTTGTCCCACGTTGTCCTACGTTGTCCCACGTTGTCCCACGGTGTCCAACGATGTCCAACGGTGTCCAGCGATGTCCAACGGTGTCCCACGATGTCCAACGATGTCCAACGATGTCCAACGGTGTCCAACGGTGTCCCACGTTGTCCCACGTTGTCCCACGTTGTCCCACGGTGTCCAACGATGTCCAACGGTGTCCCACATTGTCCAACGGTGTCCCACGTTGTCCCACGTTGTCCCACGTTGTCCCACGTTGTCCCACGTTGTCCCACGATGTCCCACGTTGTCCCACGTTGTCCCACGTTGTCCCACGTTGTCCCACGTTGTCCCACGTTGTCCCACGTTGTCCCACGGTGTCCAACGATCTCCAACGGTGTCCCACGTTGTCCCACGTTGTCCCACGTTGTCCCACGTTGTCCCACGTTGTCCCACGTTGTCCGACGTTGTCCCACGTTGTCCCACGTTGTCCCACGTTGTCCCACGGTGTCCAACGATGTCCAACGATGTCCAACGGTGTCCAACGGTGTCCCACGGTGTCCAACGGTGTCCCACGTTGTCCCACGTTGTCCCAAGTTGTCCCACGTTGTCCCACGTTGTCCCACGTTGTCCCACGTTGTCCCACGTTGTCCCACGTTGTCCCACGTTGTCCCACGGTGTCCAACGATGTCCAACGGTGTCCAACGGTGTCCCACGGTGTCCAACGGTGTCCCACGTTGTCCCACGTTGTCCCACGTTGTCCCAAGTTGTCCCACGTTGTCCCACGTTGTCCTACGTTGTCCCACGTTGTCCCACGTTGTCCCACGTTGTCCCACGTTGTCCCACGGTGTCCAACGATGTCCAACGGTGTCCAACGGTGTCCCACGGTGTCCAACGGTGTCCCACGTTGTCCCACGTTGTCCCACGTTGTCCCACGTTGTCCCACGTTGTCCCATGTTTTCCAACGATGTCCAACGGTGTCCCACGTTGTCCCACGTTGTCCCACGTTGTCCCACGTTGTCCCACGTTGTCCCACGTTGTCCCACGTTGTCCCACGTTGTCCCACGTTGTCCCACGTTGTCCCACGTTGTCCCACGTTGTCCCACGGTGTCCAACGATGTCCAACGATGTCCAACGTTGTCCCACGTTGTCCCACGTTGTCCCACGTTGTCCCACGTTGTCCCACGTTGTCCCACGTGGTCCCACGTTGTCCCACGTTGTCCCACGGTGTCCAACGATGTCCCACGGTGTCCCACGTTGTCCAACGGTGTCCCACGTTGTCCCACGTTGTCCCACGTTGTCCCACGTTGTCGCACGATGTCCCACGTTGTCCCACGTTGTCCCACGTTGTCCCACGTTGTCCCACGTTGTCCCACGTTGTCCCTCGTTGTCCCACGTTGTCCCATGTTGTCCAACGATGTCCAACGGTGTCCCACGTTGTCCCACGTTGTCCCACGTTGTCCCACGTTGTCCCACGTTGTCCCACGTTGTCCCACGTTGTCCCACGTTGTCCCACGTTGTCCCACGTTGTCCCACGTTGTCCCACGTTGTCCCACGTTGTCCCACGTTGTCCCACTTTGTCCCACGTTGTCCCACGATGTCCCACGTTGTCCCACGTTGTCCCACGTTGTCCCACGTTGTCCCACGGTGTCCAGCGATGTCCAACGGTGTCCCACGATGTCCAACGATGTCCAACGATGTCCAACGGTGTCCAACGGTGTCCCACGTTGTCCCACGTTGTCCCACGTTGTCCCACGGTGTCCAACGATGTCCAACGGTGTCCCACGTTGTCCAACGGTGTCCCACGTTGTCCCACGTTGTCCCACGTTGTCCCACGTTGTCCCACGTTGTCCCACGTTGTCCCACGTTGTCCCACGGTGTCCAACGATGTCCAACGGTGTCCAACGGTGTCCCACGGTGTCCAACGGTGTCCCACGTTGTCCCACGTTGTCCCACGTTGTCCCACGTTGTCCCACGTTGTCCCACGTTGTCCCACGTTGTCCAACGATGTCCAACGGTGTCCCACGTTGTCCCACGTTGTTCCATGGTTTCCCACGTTGTCCCACGTTGTCCCACGTTGTCCCACGGTGTCCAACGATGTCCAACGGTGTCCAACGGTGTCCAACGGTGTCCAACGGTGTCCCACGTTGTCCCACGTTGTCCCACGTTGTCCCACGGTGTCCAACGATGTCCAACGGTGTCCCACGTTGTCCCACGTTGTCCCACGTTGTCCCACGTTGTCCCACGTTGTCCCACGATGTCCCACGTTGTCCCACGTTGTCCCACGTTGTCCCACGTTGTCCCACGTTGTCCCACGTTGTCCCACGTTGTCCCACGTTGTCCCACGTTGTCCCACGTTGTCCCACGTTGTCCCACGTTGTCCCACGTTGTCCCACGTTGTCCCACGTTGTCCCACGGTGTCCAACGGTGTCCAACGATGTCCCACGTTGTCCCACGTTGTCCCACGTTGTCCCACGTTGTCCCACGATGTCCCACGTTGTCCCACGTTGTCCCACGTTGTCCCACGTTGTCCCACGTTGTCCCACGTTGTCCCACGTTGTCCCACGTTGTCCCACGTTGTCCCACGTTGTCCCACGTTGTCCCACGTTGTTCGACGTTGTCCCACGTTGTCCCACGTTGTCCCACGTTGTCCCACGTTGTCCCACGTTGTCCCACGTTGTCCCACGTTGTCCCACGTTGTCCCACGTTGTCCCACGTTGTCCCACGTTGTCCCACGTTGTCCCACGTTGTCCCACGTTGTCCCACGGTGTCCAACGGTGTCCAACGATGTCCCACGTTGTCCCACGTTGTCCCACGTTGTCCCACGTTGTCCCACGTTGTCCCACGTTTTCCCACGTTGTCCCACGTTGTCCCACGGTGTCCAACGATGTCCAACGATGTCCAACGGTGTCCCACGTTGTCCCACGTTGTTCCATGGTTTCCCACGTTGTCCCACGTTGTCCCACGTTGTCCCACGTTGTCCCACGTTGTCCAACGGTGTCCAACGGTGTCCCACGGTGTCCAACGTTGTCCCACGTTGTCCCACGTTGTCCCACGTTGTCCCACGTTGTCCCACGTTGTCCCACGTTGTCCAACGATGTCCAACGGTGTCCCACGTTGTCCCACGTTGTCCCACGTTGTCCCACGTTGTCCCACGTTGTCCCTCGTTGTTCGACGTTGTCCCACGTTGTCCCACGTTGTCCCACGTTGTCCCACGTTGTCCCACGTTGTCCCACGTTGTCCCACGTTGTCCCACGTTGTCCCACGTTGTCCCACGTTGTCCCACGGTGTCCAACGATGTCCAACGGTGTCCAACGGTGTCCCACGGTGTCCAACGGTGTCCCACGTTGTCCCACGTTGTCCCACGTTGTCCCACGTTGTCCCACGTTGTCCCACGTTGTCCCACGTTGTCCAACGATGTCCAACGGTGTCCCACGTTGTCCCACGTTGTTCCATGGTTTCCCACGTCGTCCCACGTTGTCCCACGTTGTCCCACGGTGTCCAACGATGTCCAACGGTGTCCAACGGTGTCCAACGGTGTCCAACGGTGTCCCACGTTGTCCCACGTTGTCCCACGTTGTCCCACGGTGTCCAACGATGTCCAACGATGTCCCACGTTGTCCCACGTTGTCCCACGTTGTCCCACGTTGTCCCACGATGTCCCACGTTGTCCCACGTTGTCCCACGTTGTCCCACGTTGTCCCACGTTGTCCCACGTTGTCCCACGTTGTCCCACGTTGTCCCACGTTGTCCCACGGTGTCCAACGATGTCCAACGGTGTCCAGCGATGTCCAACGGTGTCCCACGTTGTCCCACGTTTTCCCACGTTGTCCCACGTTGTCCCACGGTGTCCAACGATGTCCAACGATGTCCAACGGTGTCCCACGTTGTCCCACGTTGTTCCATGGTTTCCCACGTTGTCCCACGTTGTCCCACGTTGTCCCACGTTGTCCCACGTTGTCCAACGGTGTCCAACGGTGTCCCACGGTGTCCAACGTTGTCCCACGTTGTCCCACGTTGTCCCACGTTGTCCCACGTTGTCCCACGTTGTCCCACGTTGTCCAACGATGTCCAACGGTGTCCCACGTTGTCCCACGTTGTCCCACGTTGTCCCACGTTGTCCCACGTTGTCCCACGTTGTCCGACGTTGTCCCACGTTGTCCCACGTTGTCCCACGTTGTCCCACGTTGTCCCACGGTGTCCAACGATGTCCAACGGTGTCCAACGGTGTCCAACGATGTCCCACGTTGTCCCACGTTGTCCCACGTTGTCCCACGGTGTCCAACGATGTCCAACGGTGTCCCACGTTGTCCCACGTTGTCCCACGTTGTCCCACGTTGTCCCACGTTGTCCCACGTTGTCCCACGTTGTCCCACGTTGTCCCACGTTGTCCCACGTTGTCCCACGGTGTCCAACGGTGTCCAACGATGTCCAACGGTGTCCAACGGTGTCCCACGTTGTCCCACGTTGTCCCACGTTGTCCCACGGTGTCCAACGATGTCCAACGGTGTCCCACGTTGTCCCACGTTGTCCCACGTTGTCCCTCGTTGTCCCACGTTGTCCCACGATGTCCCACGTTGTCCCACGTTGCCCCACGTTGTCCCACGTTGTCCCACGTTGTCCCACGTTGTCCCACGTTGTCCCACGTTGTCCCACGGTGTCCAACGATGTCCAACGGTGTCCAGCGATGTCCAACGGTGTCCCACGTTGTCCCACGTTGTCCCACGTTGTCCCACGTTGTCCCACGTTGTCCCACGATGTCCCACGTTGTCCCACGTTGTCCCACGTTGTCCCACGTTGTCCCACGTTGTCCCACGTTGTCCCACGTTGTCCCACGTTGTCCCACGGTGTCCAACGATGTCCAACGGTGTCCAACGGTGTCCCACGGTGTCCAACGGTGTCCCACGTTGTCCCACGTTGTCCCACGTTGTCCCACGTTGTCCCACGTTGTCCCACGTTGTCCAACGATGTCCAACGGTGTCCCACGTTGTCCCACGTTGTCCCACGTTGTCCCACGTTGTCCCACGTTGTCCCACGTTGTCCCACGTTGTCCCACGTTGTCCCACGTTGTCCCACGTTGTCCCACGTTGTCCCACGGTGTCCAAAGATGTCCAACGATGTCCAACGGTGTCCCACGATGTCCAACGATGTCCAACGATGTCCAACGGTGTCCAACGGTGTCCCACGTTGTCCCACGTTGTCCCGCGTTGTCCCACGGTGTCCAACGATGTCCAACGGTGTCCCACGTTGTCCAACGGTGTCCCACGTTGTCCAACGGTGTCCCACGTTGTCCAACGGTGTCCCACGTTGTCCCACGTTGTCCCACGTTGTCCCACGTTGTCCCACTATGTCCCACGTTGTCCCACGTTGTCCCACGTTGTCCCAAGTTGTCCCACGTTGTCCCACGTTGTCCCACGTTGTCCCACGTTGTCCCACGTTGTCCCACGTTGTCCCACGGTGTCCAACGATGTCCAACGGTGTCCCACGTTGTCCCACGTTGTCCCACGTTGTCCCACGTTGTCCCACGTTGTCCCACGTTGTCCCACGTTGTCCCACGTTGTCCCACGATATCCCACGTTGTCCCACGTTGCCCCACGTTGTCCCACGGTGTCCAACGATGTCCAACGGTGTCCCACGTTGTCCCACGTTGTCCCACGTTGTCCCACGTTGTCCCACGTTGTCCCACGTTGTCCCACGTTGTCCCACGGTGTCCAACGATGTCCAACGGTGTCCAACGGTGTCCAACGATGTCCCACGTTGTCCCACGTTGTCCCACGTTGTCCCACGGTGTCCAACGATGTCCAACGGTGTCCCACGTTGTCCCACGTTGTCCCACGTTGTCCCACGTTGTCCCACGTTGTCCCACGTTGTCCCACGTTGTCCCACGTTGTCCCACGTTGTCCCACGTTGTCCCACGTTGTCCCACGTTGTCCCACGTTGTCCCGCGTTGTCCCACGTTGTCCCACGGTGTCCCACGTTGTCCCACGGTGTCCAACGATGTCCAACGGTGTCCAGCGATGTCCAACGGTGTCCCACGTTGTCCCACGTTTTCCCACGTTGTCCCACGTTGTCCCACGGTGTCCAACGATGTCCAACGATGTCCAACGGTGTCCCACGTTGTCCCACGTTGTTCCATGGTTTCCCACGTTGTCCCACGTTGTCCCACGTTGTCCCACGTTGTCCCACGTTGTCCAACGGTGTCCAACGGTGTCCCACGGTGTCCAACGTTGTCCCACGTTGTCCCACGTTGTCCCACGTTGTCCCACGTTGTCCCACGTTGTCCCACGTTGTCCAACGATGTCCAACGGTGTCCCACGTTGTCCCACGTTGTCCCACGTTGTCCCACGTTGTCCCACGTTGTCCCACGTTGTCCGACGTTGTCCCACGTTGTCCCACGTTGTCCCACGTTGTCCCACGTTGTCCCACGGTGTCCAACGATGTCCAACGGTGTCCAACGGTGTCCAACGATGTCCCACGTTGTCCAACGGTGTCCCACGGTGTCCAACGGTGTCCCACGTTGTCCCACGTTGTCCCACGTTGTCCCACGTTGTCCCACGTTGTCCCACGTTGTCCAACGATGTCCAACGGTGTCCCACGTTGTCCCACGTTGTCCCACGTTGTCCCACGTTGTCCCACGTTGTCCCACGTTGTCCCACGTTGTCCCACGTTGTCCCACGTTGTCCCACGTTGTCCCACGTTGTCCCACGGTGTCCAAAGATGTCCAACGATGTCCAACGGTGTCCCACGATGTCCAACGATGTCCAACGATGTCCAACGGTGTCCAACGGTGTCCCACGTTGTCCCACGTTGTCCCGCGTTGTCCCACGGTGTCCAACGATGTCCAACGGTGTCCCACGTTGTCCAACGGTGTCCCACGTTGTCCAACGGTGTCCCACGTTGTCCCACGGTGTCCCACGTTGTCCCACGTTGTCCCACGTTGTCCCACGTTGTCCCACTATGTCCCACGTTGTCCCACGTTGTCCCACGTTGTCCCAAGTTGTCCCACGTTGTCCCACGTTGTCCCACGTTGTCCCACGTTGTCCCACGTTGTCCCACGTTGTCCCACGGTGTCCAACGATGTCCAACGGTGTCCCACGTTGTCCCACGTTGTCCCACGTTGTCCCACGTTGTCCCACGTTGTCCCACGTTGTCCCACGTTGTCCCACGTTGTCCCACGATATCCCACGTTGTCCCACGTTGCCCCACGTTGTCCCACGGTGTCCAACGATGTCCAACGGTGTCCCACGTTGTCCCACGTTGTCCCACGTTGTCCCACGTTGTCCCACGTTGTCCCACGTTGTCCCACGTTGTCCCACGTTGTCCCACGGTGTCCAACGATGTCCAACGGTGTCCAACGGTGTCCAACGATGTCCCACGTTGTCCCACGTTGTCCCACGTTGTCCCACGGTGTCCAACGATGTCCAACGGTGTCCCACGTTGTCCCACGTTGTCCCACGTTGTCCCACGTTGTCCCACGTTGTCCCACGTTGTCCCACGTTGTCCCACGTTGTCCCACGTTGTCCCACGTTGTCCCACGTTGTCCCACGTTGTCCCACGTTGTCCCGCGTTGTCCCACGTTGTCCCACGGTGTCCCACGTTGTCCCACGGTGTCCAACGATGTCCAACGGTGTCCAGCGATGTCCAACGGTGTCCCACGTTGTCCCACGTTTTCCCACGTTGTCCCACGTTGTCCCACGGTGTCCAACGATGTCCAACGATGTCCAACGGTGTCCCACGTTGTCCCACGTTGTTCCATGGTTTCCCACGTTGTCCCACGTTGTCCCACGTTGTCCCACGTTGTCCCACGTTGTCCAACGGTGTCCAACGGTGTCCCACGGTGTCCAACGTTGTCCCACGTTGTCCCACGTTGTCCCACGTTGTCCCACGTTGTCCCACGTTGTCCCACGTTGTCCAACGATGTCCAACGGTGTCCCACGTTGTCCCACGTTGTCCCACGTTGTCCCACGTTGTCCCACGTTGTCCCACGTTGTCCGACGTTGTCCCACGTTGTCCCACGTTGTCCCACGTTGTCCCACGTTGTCCCACGGTGTCCAACGATGTCCAACGGTGTCCAACGGTGTCCAACGATGTCCCACGTTGTCCCACGTTGTCCCACGTTGTCCCACGGTGTCCAACGATGTCCAACGGTGTCCCACGTTGTCCCACGTTGTCCCACGTTGTCCCACGTTGTCCCACGTTGTCCCACGTTGTCCCACGTTGTCCCACGTTGTCCCACGTTGTCCCACGTTGTCCCACGGTGTCCAACGGTGTCCAACGATGTCCAACGGTGTCCAACGGTGTCCCACGTTGTCCCACGTTGTCCCACGTTGTCCCACGGTGTCCAACGCTGTCCAACGGTGTCCCACGTTGTCCCACGTTGTCCCACGTTGTCCCTCGTTGTCCCACGTTGTCCCACGATGTCCCACGTTGTCCCACGTTGCCCCACGTTGTCCCACGTTGTCCCACGTTGTCCCACGTTGTCCCACGTTGTCCCACGTTGTCCCACGGTGTCCAACGATGTCCAACGGTGTCCAGCGATGTCCAACGGTGTCCCACGTTGTCCCACGTTGTCCCACGTTGTCCCACGTTGTCCCACGTTGTCCCACGATGTCCCACGTTGTCCCACGTTGTCCCACGTTGTCCCACGTTGTCCCACGTTGTCCCACGTTGTCCCACGTTGTCCCACGTTGTCCCACGGTGTCCAACGATGTCCAACGGTGTCCAACGGTGTCCCACGGTGTCCAACGGTGTCCCACGTTGTCCCACGTTGTCCCACGTTGTCCCACGTTGTCCCACGTTGTCCCACGTTGTCCAACGATGTCCAACGGTGTCCCACGTTGTCCCACGTTGTCCCACGTTGTCCCACGTTGTCCCACGTTGTCCCACGTTGTCCCACGTTGTCCCACGTTGTCCCACGTTGTCCCACGTTGTCCCACGTTGTCCCACGTTGTCCCACGTTGTCCCACGGTGTCCAACGGTGTCCAACGATGTCCAACGGTGTCCAACGGTGTCCCACGTTGTCCCACGTTGTCCCGCGTTGTCCCACGGTGTCCAACGATGTCCAACGGTGTCCCACGTTGTCCCACGTTGTCCCACGTTGTCCCTCGTTGTCCCACGTTGTCCCACGATGTCCCACGTTGTCCCACGTTGTCCCACGTTGTCCCACGTTGTCCCACGTTGTCCCACGTTGTCCCACGTTGTCCCACGTTGTCCCACGGTGTCCAACGATGTCCAACGGTGTCCAGCGATGTCCAACGGTGTCCCACGTTGTCCCACGTTGTCCCACGTTGTCCCACGTTGTCCCACGTTGTCCCACGATGTCCCACGTTGTCCCACGTTGTCCCACGTTGTCCCACGTTGTCCCACGTTGTCCCACGTTGTCCCACGTTGTCCCACGTTGTCCCACGGTGTCCAACGATGTCCAACGGTGTCCAACGGTGTCCCACGGTGTCCAACGGTGTCCCACGTTGTCCCACGTTGTCCCACGTTGTCCCACGTTGTCCCACGTTGTCCCACGTTGTCCAACGATGTCCAACGGTGTCCCACGTTGTCCCACGTTGTCCCACGTTGTCCCACGTTGTCCCACGTTGTCCCACGTTGTCCCACGTTGTCCCACGTTGTCCCACGTTGTCCCACGTTGTCCCACGTTGTCCCACGGTGTCCAAAGATGTCCAACGATGTCCAACGGTGTCCCACGATGTCCAACGATGTCCAACGATGTCCAACGGTGTCCAACGGTGTCCCACGTTGTCCCACGTTGTCCCGCGTTGTCCCACGGTGTCCAACGATGTCCAACGGTGTCCCACGTTGTCCAACGGTGTCCCACGTTGTCCAACGGTGTCCCACGTTGTCCAACGGTGTCCCACGTTGTCCCACGTTGTCCCACGTTGTCCCACGTTGTCCCACTATGTCCCACGTTGTCCCACGTTGTCCCACGTTGTCCCAAGTTGTCCCACGTTGTCCCACGTTGTCCCACGTTGTCCCACGTTGTCCCACGTTGTCCCACGTTGTCCCACGGTGTCCAACGATGTCCAACGGTGTCCCACGTTGTCCCACGTTGTCCCACGTTGTCCCACGTTGTCCCACGTTGTCCCACGTTGTCCCACGTTGTCCCACGTTGTCCCACGATAGCCCACGTTGTCCCACGTTGCCCCACGTTGTCCCACGGTGTCCAACGATGTCCAACGGTGTCCCACGTTGTCCCACGTTGTCCCACGTTGTCCCACGTTGTCCCACGTTGTCCCACGTTGTCCCACGTTGTCCCACGTTGTCCCACGGTGTCCAACGATGTCCAACGGTGTCCAACGGTGTCCAACGATGTCCCACGTTGTCCCACGTTGTCCCACGTTGTCCCACGGTGTCCAACGATGTCCAACGGTGTCCCACGTTGTCCCACGTTGTCCCACGTTGTCCCACGTTGTCCCACGTTGTCCCACGTTGTCCCACGTTGTCCCACGTTGTCCCACGTTGTCCCACGTTGTCCCACGGTGTCCAACGGTGTCCAACGATGTCCAACGGTGTCCAACGGTGTCCCACGTTGTCCCACGTTGTCCCACGTTGTCCCACGGTGTCCAACGATGTCCAACGGTGTCCCACGTTGTCCCACGTTGTCCCACGTTGTCCCTCGTTGTCCCACGTTGTCCCACGATGTCCCACGTTGTCCCACGTTGCCCCACGTTGTCCCACGTTGTCCCACGTTGTCCCACGTTGTCCCACGTTGTCCCACGTTGTCCCACGGTGTCCAACGATGTCCAACGGTGTCCAGCGATCTCCAACGGTGTCCCACGATGTCCAACGATGTCCAACGATGTCCAACGGTGTCCAACGGTGTCCCACGTTGTCCCACGTTGTCCCACGTTGTCCCACGGTGTCCAACGATGTCCAACGGTGTCCCACGTTGTCCAACGGTGTCCCACGTTGTCCCACGTTGTCCCACGTTGTCCCACGTTGTCCCACGTTGTCCCACGATGTCCCACGTTGTCCCACGTTGTCCCACGTTGTCCCACGTTGTCCCACGTTGTCCCACGTTGTCCCACGTTGTCCCACGTTGTCCCACGGTGTCCAACGATGTCCAACGGTGTCCAACGGTGTCCCACGGTGTCCAACGGTGTCCCACGTTGTCCCACGTTGTCCCACGTTGTCCCACGTTGTCCCACGTTGTCCCACGTTGTCCAACGATGTCCAACGGTGTCCCACGTTGTCCCACGTTGTCCCACGTTGTCCCACGTTGTCCCACGTTGTCCCACGTTGTCCCACGTTGTCCCACGTTGTCCCACGTTGTCCCACGTTGTCCCACGTTGTCCCACGGTGTCCAAAGATGTCCAACGATGTCCAACGGTGTCCCACGATGTCCAACGATGTCCAACGATGTCCAACGGTGTCCAACGTTGTCCCACGTTGTCCCACGGTGTCCAAAGATGTCCAACGATGTCCAACGGTGTCCCACGATGTCCAACGATGTCCAACGATGTCCAACGGTGTCCAACGGTGTCCCACGTTGTCCCACGTTGTCCCGCGTTGTCCCACGGTGTCCAACGATGTCCAACGGTGTCCCACGTTGTCCAACGGTGTCCCACGTTGTCCAACGGTGTCCCACGTTGTCCAACGGTGTCCCACGTTGTCCCACGTTGTCCCACGTTGTCCCACGTTGTCCCACTATGTCCCACGTTGTCCCACGTTGTCCCACGTTGTCCCAAGTTGTCCCACGTTGTCCCACGTTGTCCCACGTTGTCCCACGTTGTCCCACGTTGTCCCACGTTGTCCCACGGTGTCCAACGATGTCCAACGGTGTCCCACGTTGTCCCACGTTGTCCCACGTTGTCCCACGTTGTCCCACGTTGTCCCACGTTGTCCCACGTTGTCCCACGTTGTCCCACGATATCCCACGTTGTCCCACGTTGCCCCACGTTGTCCCACGGTGTCCAACGATGTCCAACGGTGTCCCACGTTGTCCCACGTTGTCCCACGTTGTCCCACGTTGTCCCGCGTTGTCCCACGATGTCCCACGTTGTCCCACGTTGCCCCACGTTGTCCCACGTTGTCCCACGTTGTCCCACGTTGTCCCACGTTGTCCCACGTTGTCCCACGGTGTCCAACGATGTCCAACGGTGTCCAGCGATGTCCAATGGTGTCCCACGATGTCCAACGATGTCCAACGATGTCCAACGTTGTCCAACGGTGTCCCACGTTGTCCCACGTTGTCCCACGTTGTCCCACGGTGTCCAACGATGTCCAACGGTGTCCCACGTTGTCCAACGGTGTCCCACGTTGTCCCACGTTGTCCCACGTTGTCCCACGTTGTCCCACGTTGTCCCACGATGTCCCACGTTGTCCCACGTTGTCCCACGTTGTCCCACGTTGTCCCACGTTGTCCCACGTTGTCCCACGTTGTCCCACGTTGTCCCACGTTGTCCCACGGTGTCCAACGATGTCCAACGGTGTCCAACGGTGTCCCACGGTGTCCAACGGTGCCCCACGTTGTCCCACGTTGTCCCACGTTGTCCCACGTTGTCCCACGTTGTCCCACGTTGTCCCACGTTGTCCAACGATGTCCAACGGTGTCCCACGTTGTCCCACGTTGTCCCACGTTGTCCCACGTTGTCCCACGTTGTCCCACGTTGTCCCACGTTGTCCCACGTTGTCCCACGTTGTCCCACGTTGTCCCACGTTGTCCCACGGTGTCCAACGATGTCCAACGATGTCCAACGGTGTCCCACGATGTCCAACGATGTCCAACGATGTCCAACGGTGTCCAACGGTTTCCCACGTTGTCCCACGTTGTCCCACGTTGTCCCACGGTGTCCAACGATGTCCAACGGTGTCCCACGTTGTCCAACGGTGTCCCACGTTGTCCCACGTTGTCCCACGTTGTCCCACGTTGTCCCACGATGTCCCACGTTGTCCCACGTTGTCCCACGTTGTCCCATGTTGTCCCGCGTTGTCCCACGTTGTCCCACGTTGTCCCACGTTGTCCCACGTTGTCCCACGTTGTCCCACGTTGTCCCACGGTGTCCAACGATGTCCAACGGTGTCCAACGGTGTCCCACGGTGTCCAACGGTGTCCCACGTTGTACCACGTTGTCCCGCGTTGTCCCACGTTGTCCCACGTTGTCCCACGTTGTCCCACGTTGTCCCACGTTGTCCCACGTTGTCCCACGGTGTCCAACGGTGTCCAACGATGTCCCACGTTGTCCAACGGTGTCCCACGTTGTCCCACGTTGTCCCACGTTGTCCCACGTTGTCCCACGATGTCCCACGTTGTCCCACGTTGTCCCACGTTGTCCCAAGTTGTCCCACGTTGTCCCACGTTGTCCCACGTTGTCCCACGTTGTCCCACGTTGTCCCACGTTGTCGCACGTTGTCCCACGGTGTCCAACGATGTCCAACGGTGTCCAACGGTGTCCCACGGTGTCCAACGGTGTCCCACGTTGTCCCACGTTGTCCCGCGTTGTCCCACGTTGTCCCACGTTGTCCCACGTTGTCCCACGGTGTCCAACGATGTCCCACGTTGTCCCACGTTGTCCAACGGTGTCCCACGTTGTCCCACGTTGTCCCACGTTGTCCCACGTTGTCCCACGTTGTCCCACGGTGTCCAACGATGTCCAACGGTGTCCAACGGTGTCCCACGGTGTCCAACGGTGTCCCACGTTGTCCCACGTTGTCCCGCGTTGTCCCACGTTGTCCCACGGTGTCCAACGATGTCCAACGGTGTCCAACGGTGTCCCACGGTGTCCAACGGTGTCCCACGTTGTCCCACGTTGTCCCACGTTGTCCCACGTTGTCCCACGTTGTCCCACGTTGTCCCACGTTGTCCCACGTTGTCCAACGATGTCCAACGGTGTCCCACGTTGTCCCACGTTGTCCCACGTTGTCCCACGTTGTCCCACGTTGTCCCACGTTGTCCCACGTTGTCCCACGTTGTCCCACGTTGTCCCACGTTGTCCCACGTTGTCCCACGGTGTCCAACGATGTCCAACGATGTCCAACGGTGTCCCACGATGTCCAACGATGTCCAACGATGTCCAACGGTGTCCAACGGTGTCCCACGTTGTCCAACGGTGTCCCACGTTGTCCCAAGTTGTCCCACGTTGTCCCACGTTGTCCCACGATGTCCCACGTTGTCCCACGTTGTCCCACGTTGTCCCAAGTTGTCCCACGTTGTCCCACGTTGTCCCACGTTGTCCCACGTTGTCCCACGTTGTCCCACGTTGTCCCACGTTGTCCCACGTTGTCCCACGTTGTCCCACGTTGTCCCACGTTGTCCCACGTTGTCCCACGTTGTCCCACGGTGTCCAACGATGTCCAACGATGTCCAACGGTGTCCCACGTTGTCCCACGTTGTCCCACGGTGTCCAACGATGTCCAACGGTGTCCCACGTTGTCCAACGGTGTCCCACGTTGTCCCAAGTTGTCCCACGTTGTCCCACGTTGTCCCACGATGTCCCACGTTGTCCCACGTTGTCCCACGTTGTCCCAAGTTGTCCCACGTTGTCCCACGTTGTCCCACGTTGTCCCACGTTGTCCCACGGTGTCCAACGATGTCCAACGGTGTCCAACGGTGTCCCACGGTGTCCAACGGTGTCCCACGTTGTCCCACGTTGTCCCGCGTTGTCCCAAGTTGTCCCACGTTGTCCCACGTTGTCCCACGTTGTCCCACGATGTCCCACGTTGTCCCACGTTGTCCCACGTTGTCCCACGTTGTCCCACGTTGTCCCACGTTGTCCCACGTTGTCCCACGTTGTCCCACGTTGTCCCACGTTGTCCCACGTTGTCCCACGTTGTCCCACGTTGTCCCACGTTGTCCCACGTTGTCCCACGGTGTCCAACGATGTCCAACGATGTCCAACGGTGTCCCACGATGTCCAACGATGTCCATCGATGTCCAACGGTGTCCAACGGTTTCCCACGTTGTCCCACGTTGTCCCACGTTGTCCCACGGTGTCCAACGATGTCCAACGGTGTCCCACGTTGTCCAACGGTGTCCCACGTTGTCCCAGGTTGTCCCACGTTGTCCCACGTTGTCCCACGATGTCCCACGTTGTCCCACGTTGTCCCACGTTGTCCCAAGTTGTCCCACGTTGTCCCACGTTGTCCCACGGTGTCCAACGGTGTCCAACGATGTCCCACGTTGTCCCACGTTGTCCCACGGTGTCCAACGATGTCCAACGGTGTCCAACGGTGTCCCACGGTGTCCAACGGTGTCCCACGTTGTACCACGTTGTCCCGCGTTGTCCCACGTTGTCCCACGTTGTCCCACGTTGTCCCACGTTGTCCCACGTTGTCCCACGTTGTCCCACGATGTCCCACGTTGTCCCACGTTGTCCCACGTTGTCCCACGTTGTCCCACGTTGTCCCACGTTGTCCCACGTTGTCCCACGTTGTCCCACGTTGTCCCACGTTGTCCCACGTTGTCCCACGTTGTCCCACGTTGTCCCACGTTGTCCCACGTTGTCCCACGTTGTCCCACGGTGTCCAACGGTGTCCAACGATGTCCCACGTTGTCCCACGTTGTCCCACGTTGTCCCACGTTGTCCCACGATGTCCCACGTTGTCCCACGTTGTCCCACGTTGTCCCACGGTGTCCAACGATGTCCAACGGTGTCCAGCGATGTCCAACGGTGTCCCACGTTGTCCAACGGTGTCCCACGTTGTCCAACGGTGTCCCACGTTGTCCCACGTTGTCCCACGTTGTCCCACGTTGTCCCACGATGTCCCACGTTGTCCCACGTTGTCCCACGTTGTCCCACGTTGTCCCACGTTGTCCCACGTTGTCCCACGTTGTCCCACGGTGTCCAACGATGTCCAACGGTGTCCAACGGTGTCCCACGGTGTCCAACGGTGTCCCACGTTGTCCCACGTTGTCCCACGTTGTCCCACGTTGTCCCACGTTGTCCCACGTTGTCCAACGATGTCCAACGGTGTCCCACGTTTTCCCACGTTGTTCCATGGTTTCCCACGTTGTCCCACGTTGTCCCACGTTGTCCCACGGTGTCCAACGATGTCCAACGGTGTCCCACGATGTCCCACGTTGTCCCACGTTGTCCCACGTTGTCCCACGTTGTCCCACGTTGTCCCACGTTGTCCCACGTTGTCCCACGTTGTCCCACGGTGTCCAACGATGTCCAACGGTGTCCAACGGTGTCCCACGGTGTCCAACGGTGTCCCACGTTGTCCCACGTT
Organism: Bombus terrestris; assembly: GCF_910591885.1. Taxonomy (NCBI): domain Eukaryota; kingdom Metazoa; phylum Arthropoda; class Insecta; order Hymenoptera; family Apidae; genus Bombus; species Bombus terrestris. The sequence continues at coordinate 334,809 of NW_025963596.1, forward strand.
GTCCCACGTTGTCCCACGTTGTCCCACGTTGTCCCACGTTGTCCCACGTTGTCCCACGTTGTCCCACGTTGTCCCACGTTGTCCCACGTTGTCCCACGTTGTCCCACGGTGTCCAACGATGTCCAACGGTGTCCAGCGATGTCCAACGGTGTCCCACGTTGTCCCACGTTTTCCCACGTTGTCCCACGTTTTCCCACGATGTCCCACGTTGTCCCACGTTGTCCCACGTTGTCCCACGGTGTCCAACGATGTCCAACGGTGTCCCACGTTGTCCAACGGTGTCCCACGTTGTCCCACGTTGTCCCACGTTGTCCCACGTTGTCCCACGTTTTCCCACGTTGTCCCACGTTGTCCCACGATGTCCCACGTTGTCCCACGGTGTCCAACGATGTCCAACGGTGTCCAACGGTGTCCAACGGTGTCCAACGGTGTCCCACGTTGTCCCACGTTGTCCCACGTTGTCCCACGGTGTCCAACGATGTCCAACGGTGTCCCACGTTTTCCCACGTTGTTCCATGGTTTCCCACGTTGTCCCACGTTGTCCCACGGTGTCCAACGATGTCCAACGGTGTCCAACGGTGTCCAACGGTGTCCAACGGTGTCCCACGTTGTCCCACGTTGTCCCGCGTTGTCCCACGTTGTCCCACGTTGTCCCACGATGTCCCACGTTGTCCCACGTTGTCCCACGTTGTCCCACGGTGTCCAACGATGTCCAACGGTGTCCCACGTTGTCCAACGGTGTCCCACGTTGTCCCACGTTGTCCCACGTTGTCCCACGTTGTCCCACGATGTCCCACGTTGTCCCACGTTGTCCCACGTTGTCCCACGTTGTCCCACGTTGTCCCACGTTGTCCCACGTTGTCCCACGTTGTCCCACGGTGTCCAACGATGTCCAACGGTGTCCAACGGTGTCCCACGGTGTCCAACGATGTCCCACGTTGTCCCACGTTGTCCCACGTTGTCCCACGTTGTCCCACGTTGTCCCACGTTGTCCCACGTTGTCCAACGATGTCCAACGGTGTCCCACGTTGTCCCACGTTGTTCCATGGTTTCCCACGTTGTCCCACGTTGTCCCACGTTGTCCCACGGTGTCCAACGATGTCCAACGGTGTCCAACGGTGTCCAACGGTGTCCAACGGTGTCCAACGGTGTCCCACGTTGTCCCACGTTGTCCCACGTTGTCCCACGGTGTCCAACGATGTCCAACGGTGTCCCACGTTGTCCCACGTTGTCCCACGTTGTCCCACGTTGTCCCACGTTGTCCCACGTTGTCCCACGTTGTCCCACGTTGTCCCACGTTGTCCCACGTTGTCCCACGGTGTCCAACGATGTCCAACGGTGTCCAGCGATGTCCAACGGTGTCCCACGTTGTCCCACGTTTTCCCACGTTGTCCCACGTTGTCCCACGGTGTCCAACGATGTCCAACGATGTCCAAAGGTGTCCCACGTTGTCCCACGTTGTTCCATGGTTTCCCACGTTGTCCCACGTTGTCCCACGTTGTCCCACGGTGTCCAACGATGTCCAACGGTGTCCAACGGTGTCCAACGGTGTCCAACGGTGTCCCACGTTGTCCCACGTTGTCCCACGTTGTCCCACGATGTCCCACGTTGTCCCACGTTGTCCCACGTTGTCCCACGTTGTCCCACGATGTCCCACGTTGTCCCACGTTGTCCCACGTTGTCCCACGTTGTCCGACGTTGTCCCACGTTGTCCCACGTTGTCCCACGTTGTCCCACGTTGTCCCACGTTGTCCCACGTTGTCCCACGGTGTCCAACGATGTCCAACGGTGTCCAACGGTGTCCCACGTTGTCCCACGTTGTCCCACGTTGTCCCACGTTGTCCCACGTTGTCCCACGTTGTCCCACGTTGTCCCACGTTGTCCAACGATGTCCAACGGTGTCCCACGTTGTCCCACGTTGTGCCACGTTGTCCCACGTTGTCCCACGTTGTCCCACGTTGTCCCACGTTGTCCCACGTTGTCCCACGTTGTCCCACGTTGTCCCACGTTGTCCCACGTTGTCCCACGTTGTCCCACGTTGTCCCACGTTGTCCCACGTTGTCCCACGGTGTCCAACGATGTCCAACGATGTCCAACGGTGTCCCACGTTGTCCCACGTTGTTCCATGGTTTCCCACGTTGTCCCACGTTGTCCCACGTTGTCCCACGGTGTCCAACGATGTCCAACGGTGTCCAACGGTGTCCAACGGTGTCCAACGTTGTCCCACGTTGTCCCACGTTGTCCCACGTTGTCCCACGTTGTCCCACGATGTCCCACGTTGTCCCACGTTGTCCCACGTTGTCCCACGTTGTCCCACGTTGTCCCACGTTGTCCCACGTTGTCCCACGTTGTCCCACGATGTCCCACGTTGTCCCACGTTGTCCCACGTTGTCCCACGTTGTCCCACGGTGTCCAACGATGTCCAACGGTGTCCAACGGTGTCCCACGGTGTCCAACGGTGTCCCACGTTGTCCCACGTTGTCCCACGTTGTCCCACGTTGTCCCACGTTGTCCCACGTTGTCCCACGATGTCCCACGTTGTCCCACGTTGTCCGACGTTGTCCCACGTTGTCCCACGTTGTCCCACGTTGTCCCACGGTGTCCAACGATGTCCAACGATGTCCAACGGTGTCCCACGTTGTCCAACGTTGTTCCATGGTTTCCCACGTTGTCCCACGTTGTCCCACGTTGTCCCACGGTGTCCAACGATGTCCAACGGTGTCCAACGGTGTCCAACGGTGTCCAACGGTGTCCCACGTTGTCCCACGTTGTCCCACGTTGTCCCACGTTGTCCCACGTTGTCCCACGATGTCCCACGTTGTCCCACGTTGTCCCACGTTGTCCCACGATGTCCCACGTTGTCCCACGTTGTCCCACGTTGTCCCACGTTGTCCCACGATGTCCCACGTTGTCCCACGTTGTCCCACGTTGTCCCACGTTGTCCGACGTTGTCCCACGTTGTCCCACGTTGTCCCACGTTGTCCCACGGTGTCCAACGATGTCCAACGATGTCCAACGGTGTCCCACGTTGTCCCACGTTGTTCCATGGTTTCCCACGTTGTCCCACGTTGTCCCACGTTGTCCAACGATGTCCAACGGTGTCCAACGGTGTCCAACGGTGTCCAACGGTGTCCCACGTTGTCCCACGTTGTCCCACGTTGTCCCACGTTGTCCCACGTTGTCCCACGATGTCCCACGTTGTCCCACGTTGTCCCACGTTGTCCCACGATGTCCCACGTTGTCCCACGTTGTCCCACGTTGTCCCACGTTGTCCCACGATGTCCCACGTTGTCCCACGTTGTCCCACGTTGTCCCACGTTGTCCCACGGTGTCCAACGATGTCCAACGGTGTCCAACGGTGTCCCACGGTGTCCAACGGTGTCCCACGTTGTCCCACGTTGTCCCACGTTGTCCCACGTTGTCCCACGTTGTCCCACGATGTCCCACGTTGTCCCACGTTGTCCCACGTTGTCCCACGTTGTCCCACGGAGTCCAACGATGTCCAACGGTGTCCAACGGTGTCCAACGGTGTCCAACGATGTTCAACGATGTCCAACGATGTCCAACGGTGTCCAACGATGTCCAACGATGTCCAACGGTGTCCCACGATGTCCAACGATGTCCAACGATGTCCAACGGTGTCCAACGATGTCCAACGGTGTCCAACGATGTCCAACGATGTCCAACGGTGTCCCACGATGTCCAACGATGTCCAACGATGTCCAACGGTGTCCAACGGTGTCCAACGGTGTCCCACGGTGTCCAACGGTGTCCCACGTTGTCCCACGTTGTCCCACGTTGTCCCACGTTGTCCCACGATGTCCCACGTTGTCCAACGGTGTCCAACGGTGTCCAACGATGTCCAACGATGTCCAACGGTGTCCCACGATGTCCAACGATGTCCAACGATGTCCAACGGTGTCCCACGTTGTCCCACGTTGTCCCACGTTGTCCCACGTTGTCCCACGTTGTCCCACGGTGTCCAACGATGTCCAACGGTGTCCCACGTTGTCCAACGGTGTCCCACGTTGTCCCACGTTGTCCCACGTTGTCCCACGTTGTCCCACGGTGTCCCACGGTGTCCAACGGTGTCCCACGTTGTCCCACGTTGTCCCACGTTGTCCCACGTTGTCCCACGATGTCCCACGTTGTCCAACGGTGTCCAACGGTGTCCAACGATGTCCAACGATGTCCAACGGTGTCCCACGATGTCCAACGATGTCCAACGATGTCCAACGGTGTCCCACGTTGTCCCACGTTGTCCCACGTTGTCCCACGTTGTCCCACGTTGTCCCACGGTGTCCAACGATGTCCAACTGTGTCCAACGGTGTCCCACGGTGTCCAACGGTGTCCCACGTTGTCCCACGTTGTCCCACGGTGTCCCACGTTTTCCCACGTTGTTCCATGGTTTCCCACGTTGTCCCACGTTGTCCCACGTTGTCCCACGGTGTCCAACGTTGTCCAACGGTGTCCAACGGTGTTCAACGGTGTCCAACGGTGTCCCACGTTGTCCCACGTTGTCCCACGTTGTCCCACGGTGTCCAACGATGTCCAACGGTGTCCCACGTTGTCCCACGTTGTCCCACGTTGTCCCACGTTGTCCCACGTTGTCCCACGATGTCCCACGTTCTCCCACGTTGTCCCACGTTGTCCCACGTTGTCCCACGTTGTCCCACGTTGTCCCACGTTGTCCCACGTTGTCCCACGTTGTCCCACGTTGTCCCACGTTGTCCCACGTTGTCCCACGTTGTCCCACGTTGTCCCACGTTGTCCCACGTTGTCCCACGGTGTCCAACGGTGTCCAACGATGTCCCACGTTGTCCCACGTTGTCCCACGTTGTCCCACGTTGTCCCACGTTGTCCCACGATGTCCCACGTTGTCCCACGTTGTCCCACGTTGTCCCACGTTGTCCCACGTTGTCCCACGTTGTCCCACGTTGTCCCACGTTGTCCCACGTTGACCCACGTTGTCCCACGTTGTCCCACGGTGTCCAACGATGTCCAACGGTGTCCAGCGATGTCCAACGGTGTCCCACGTTGTCCCACGTTTTCCCACGTTGTCCCACGTTGTCCCACGGTGTCCAACGATGTCCAACGATGTCCAACAGTGTCCCACGTTGTCCCACGTTGTTCCATGGTTTCCCACGTTGTCCCACGTTGTCCCACGTTGTCCCACGGTGTCCAACGATGTCCAACGGTGTCCAACGGTGTCCAACGATGTCCCACGTTGTCCCACGTTGTCCCACGTTGTCCCACGTTGTCCCACGATGTCCCACGGTGTCCCACGTTGTCCCACGTTGTCCCACGTTGTCCCACGTTGTCCCACGTTGTCCCACGTTGTCCCACGTTGTCCCACGTTGTCCCACGTTGTCCCACGTTGTCCCACGGTGTCCAACGATGTCCAACGGTGTCCAGCGATGTCCCACGTTGTCCCACGGTGTCCAACGATGTCCAACGATGTCCAACAGTGTCCCACGTTGTCCCACGTTGTTCCATGGTTTCCCACGTTGTCCCACGTTGTCCCACGTTGTCCCACGGTGTCCAACGATGTCCAACGGTGTCCAACGGTGTCCAACGGTGTCCAACGGTCTCCCACGTTGTCCCACGTTGTCCCGCGTTGTCCCACGTTGTCCCACGTTGTCCCACGATGTCCCACGTTGTCCCACGTTGTCCCACGTTGTCCCACGGTGTCCAACGATGTCCAACGGTGTCCCACGTTGTCCAACGGTGTCCCACGTTGTCCCACGTTGTCCCACGTTGTCCCACGTTGTCCCACGATGTCCCACGTTGTCCCACGTTGTCCCACGTTGTCCCACGTTGTCCCACGTTGTCCCACGTTGTCCCACGTTGTCCCACGGTGTCCAACGATGTCCAACGGTGTCCAACGGTGTCCCACGGTGTCCCACGGTGTCCCACGTTGTCCCACGTTGTCCCACGTTGTCCCACGTTGTCCCACGTTGTCCCACGTTGTCCCACGTTGTCCAACGATGTCCAACGGTGTCGCACGTTGTCCCACGTTGTTCCATGGTTTCCCACGTTGTCCCACGTTGTCCCACGTTGTCCCACGGTGTCCAACGATGTCCAACGGTGTCCAACGGTGTCCAACGGTGTCCAACGGTGTCCAACGGTGTCCCACGTTGTCCCACGTTGTCCCACGTTGTCCCACGGTGTCCAACGATGTCCAACGGTGTCCCACGTTGTCCCACGTTGTCCCACGTTGTCCCACGTTGTCCCACGTTGTCCCACGTTGTCCCACGTTGTCCCACGTTGTCCCACGTTGTCCCACGTTGTCCCACGGTGTCCAACGATGTCCAACGGTGTCCAGCGATGTCCAACGGTGTCCCACGTTGTCCCACGTTGTCCCACGTTGTCCCACGTTGTCCCACGGTGTCCAACGATGTCCAACGATGTCCAACGGTGTCCCACGTTGTCCCACGTTGTTCCATGGTTTCCCACGTTGTCCCACGTTGTCCCACGTTGTCCCACGGTGTCCAACGATGTCCAACGGTGTCCAACGGTGTCCAACGGTGTCCAACGGTGTCCCACGTTGTCCCACGTTGTCCCACGTTGTCCCACGATGTCCCACGTTGTCCCACGTTGTCCCACGTTGTCCCACGTTGTTCCACGATGTCCCACGTTGTCCCACGTTGTCCCACGTTGTCCCACGTTGTCCCACGTTGTCCCACGTTGTCCCACGTTGTCCCACGGTGTCCCACGTTGTCCCACGTTGTCCCACGTTGTCCCACGGTGTCCAACGATGTCCAACGGTGTCCAACGGTGTCCCACGTTGTCCCACGTTGTCCCACGTTGTCCCACGTTGTCCCACGTTGTCCCACGTTGTCCCACGTTGTCCCACGTTGTCCAACGATGTCCAACGGTGTCCCACGTTGTCCCACGTTGTGCCACGTTGTCCCACGTTGTCCCACGTTGTCCCACGTTGTCCCACGTTGTCCCACGTTGTCCCACGTTGTCCCACGTTGTCCCACGTTGTCCCACGTTGTCCCACGTTGTCCCACGGTGTCCAACGATGTCCAACGATGTCCAACGGTGTCCCACGTTGTCCCACGTTGTTCCATGGTTTCCCACGTTGTCCCACGTTGTCCCACGTTGTCCCACGGTGTCCAACGATGTCCAACGGTGTCCAACGGTGTCCAACGGTGTCCAACGGTGTCCCACGTTGTCCCACGTTGTCCCACGTTGTCCCACGTTGTCCCACGATGTCCCACGTTGTCCCACGTTGTCCCACGTTGTCCCACGATGTCCCACGTTGTCCCACGTTGTCCCACGTTGTCCCACGTTGTCCCACGATGTCCCACGTTGTCCCACGTTGTCCCACGTTGTCCCACGTTGTCCCACGGTGTCCAACGATGTCCAACGGTGTCCAACGGTGTCCCACGGTGTCCAACGGTGTCCCACGATGTCCCACGTTGTCCCACGTTGTCCGACGTTGTCCCACGTTGTCCCACGTTGTCCCACGTTGTCCCACGGTGTCCAACGATGTCCAACGATGTCCAACGGTGTCCCACGTTGTCCCACGTTGTTCCATGGTTTCCCACGTTGTCGCACGTTGTCCCACGTTGTCCCACGGTGTCCAACGATGTCCAACGGTGTCCAACGGTGTCCAACGGTGTCCAACGGTGTCCAACGGTGTCCCACGTTGTCCCACGTTGTCCCACGTTGTCCCACGTTGTCCCACGTTGTCCCACGATGTCCCACGTTGTCCCACGTTGTCCCACGTTGTCCCACGATGTCCCACGTTGCCCACGTTGTCCCACGTTGTCCCACGTTGTCCCACGATGTCCCACGTTGTCCCACGTTGTCCCACGTTGTCCCACGTTGTCCCACGGTGTCCAACGATGTCCAACGGTGTCCAACGGTGTCCCACGGTGTCCAAGGGTGTCCAAGGGTGTCCCACGGTGTCCAAGGGTGTCCAAGGGTGTCCCACGTTGTCCCACGTTGTCCCACGTTGTCCCACGTTGTCCCACGTTGTCCCACGATGTCCCACGTTGTCCCACGTTGTCCCACGTTGTCCCACGTTGTCCCACGTTGTCCCACGGTGTCCAACGATGTCCAACGGTGTCCAACGGTGTCCAACGGTGTCCAACGATGTCCAACGATGTCCAACGATGTCCAACGGTGTCCAACGATGTCCAACGATGTCCAACGGTGTCCCACGATGTCCAACGATGTCCAACGATGTCCAACGGTGTCCAACGATGTCCAACGGTGTCCAACGATGTCCAACGATGTCCAACGGTGTCCCACGATGTCCAACGATGTCCAACGATGTCCAACGGTGTCCAACGGTGTCCAACGGTGTCCCACGGTGTCCAACGGTGTCCCACGTTGTCCCACGTTGTCCCACGTTGTCCCACGTTGTCCCACGATGTCCCACGTTGTCCAACGGTGTCCAACGGTGTCCAACGATGTCCAACGATGTCCAACGGTGTCCCACGATGTCCAACGATGTCCAACGATGTCCAACGGTGTCCCACGTTGTCCCACGTTGTCCCACGTTGTCCCACGTTGTCCCACGTTGTCCCACGGTGTCCAACGATGTCCAACGGTGTCCCACGTTGTCCAACGGTGTCCCACGTTGTCCCACGTTGTCCCACGTTGTCCCACGTTGTCCCACGTTGTCCCACGTTGTCCCACGTTGTCCCACGTTGTCCCACGTTGTCCCACGTTGTCCCACGTTGTCCCACGTTGTCCCACGTTGTCCCACGTTGTCCCACGTTGTCCCACGGTGTCCAACGATGTCCAACGGTGTCCAAAGGTGTCCCACGGTGTCCAACGGTGTCCCACGTTGTCCCACGTTGTCCCACGTTGTCCCACGTTGTCCCACGTTGTCCCACGTTGTCCAACGATGTCCAACGGTGTCCCACGTTGTCCCACGTTGTTCCATGGTTTCCCACGTTGTCCCACGTTGTCCCACGTTGTCCCACGGTGTCCAACGATGTCCAACGGTGTCCCACGTTGTCCAACGGTGTCCCACGTTGTCCCACGTTGTCCCACGTTGTCCCACCTTGCCCCACGATGTCCCACGTTGTCCCACGTTGTCCCACGTTGTCCCACGTTGTCCCACGTTGTCCCACGATGTCCCACGTTGTCCCACGTTGTCCCACGTTGTCCCACGGTGTCCAACGATGTCCAACGGTGTCCAACGGTGTCCCACGGTGTCCAACGGTGTCCCACGTTGTCCCACGTTGTCCCACGTTGTCCCACGTTGTCCCACGTTGTCCCACGTTGTCCCACGTTGTCCCACGTTGTCCAACGATGTCCAACGGTGTCCCACGTTGTCCCACGTTGTTCCATGGTTTCCCACGTTGTCCCACGTTGTCCCACGTTGTCCCACGGTGTCCAACGATGTCCAACGGTGTCCAACGGTGTCCAACGGTGTCCAACGGTGTCCCACGTTGTCCCACGTTGTCCCGCGTTGTCCCACGGTGTCCAACGATGTCCAACGGTGTCCCACGTTGTCCCACGTTGTCCCACGTTGTCCCACGTTGTCCCACGTTGTCCCACGTTGTCCCACGGTGTCCCACAGTGTCCAACGATGTCCAACGGTGTCCCACGTTGTCCCACGTTGTCCCACGTTGTCCCACGTTGTCCCACGTTGTCCCACGATGTCCCACGTTGTCCCACGATGTCCCACGTTGTCCCACGTTGTCCCACGTTGTCCCACGGTGTCCCACGTTGTCCCACGTTGTTCCATGGTTTCCCACGTTGTCCCACGTTTTCCCACGTTGTCCCACGTTGTCCCACGTTGTCCCACGGTGTCCCACGGTGTCCAACGATGTCCAACGGTGTCCACGTTGTCCCACGTTGTCCCACGTTGTCCCACGTTGTCCCACGTTGTCCCACGATGTCCCACGTTGTCCCACGTTGTCCCACGTTGTCCCACGTTGTCCCACGTTGTCCCACGTTGTCCCACGTTGTCCCACGTGGTCCCACGTTGTCCCACGTTGTCCCACGGTGTCCAACGATGTCCAACGGTGTCCCACGTTGTCCAACGGTGTCCCACGTTGTCCCACGTTGTCCCACGTTGTCCCACGTTGTCCCACGATGTCCCACGTTGTCCCACGTTGTCCCACGTTGTCCCACGTTGTCCCACGTTGTCCCACGTTGTCCCACGTTGTCCCACGTTGTCCCACGTTGTCCCACGTTGTCCCACGTTGTCCCACGGTGTCCAACGATGTCCAACGGTGTCCAACGGTGTCCCACGGTGTCCAACGGTGTCCCACGTTGTCCCACGTTGTCCCACGTTGTCCCACGTTGTCCCACGTTGTCCCACGTTGTCCCACGTTGTCCAACGATGTCCAACGGTGTCCCACGATGTCCCACGTTGTCCCACGTTGTCCCACGTTGTCCCACGTTGTCCCACGTTGTCCAACGATGTCCAACGGTGTCCCACGTTGTCCCACGTTGTGCCACGTTGTCCCACGTTGTCCCACGTTGTCCCACGTTGTCCCACGTTGTCCCACGTTGTCCCACGTTGTCCCACGTTGTCCCACGTTGTCCCACGTTGTCCCACGTTGTCCCACGTTGTCCCACGTTGTCCAACGATGTCCAACGGTGTCCCACGTTGTCCCACGTTGTGCCACGTTGTCCCACGTTGTCCCACGTTGTCCCACGTTGTCCCACGTTGTCCCACGTTGTCCCACGTTGTCCCACGGTGTCCCACGTTGTCCCACGTTGTCCCACGTTGTCCCACGTTGTCCCACGTTGTCCCACGTTGTCCCACGGTGTCCAACGATGTCCAACGATGTCCAACGGTGTCCCACGTTGTCCCACGTTGTTCCATGGTTTCCCACGTTGTCCCACGTTGTCCCACGTTGTCCCACGGTGTCCAACGATGTCCAACGGTGTCCAACGGTGTCCAACGGTGTCCAACGTTGTCCCACGTTGTCCCACGTTGTCCCACGTTGTCCCACGTTGTCCCACGATGTCCCACGTTGTCCCACGTTGTCCCACGTTGTCCCACGATGTCCCACGTTGTCCCACGTTGTCCCACGTTGTCCCACGTTGTCTCACGATGTCCCACGTTGTCCCACGTTGTCCCACGTTGTCCCACGTTGTCCCACGGTGTCCAACGATGTCCAACGGTGTCCAACGGTGTCCCACGGTGTCCAACGGTGTCCCACGTTGTCCCACGTTGTCCCACGTTGTCCCACGTTGTCCCACGTTGTCCCACGTTGTCCCACGATGTCCCACGTTGTCCCACGTTGTCCGACGTTGTCCCACGTTGTCCCACGTTGTCCCACGTTGTCCCACGGTGTCCAACGATGTCCAACGATGTCCAACGGTGTCCCACGTTGTCCAACGTTGTTCCATGGTTTCCCACGTTGTCCCACGTTGTCCCACGTTGTCCCACGGTGTCCAACGATGTCCAACGGTGTCCAACGGTGTCCAACGGTGTCCAACGGTGTCCCACGTTGTCCCACGTTGTCCCACGTTGTCCCACGTTGTCCCACGTTGTCCCACGATGTCCCACGTTGTCCCACGTTGTCCCACGTTGTCCCACGATGTCCCACGTTGTCCCACGTTGTCCCACGTTGTCCCACGTTGTCCCACGATGTCCCACGTTGTCCCACGTTGTCCCACGTTGTCCCACGTTGTCCGACGTTGTCCCACGTTGTCCCACGTTGTCCCACGTTGTCCCACGTTGTCCAACGATGTCCAACGGTGTCCCACGTTGTCCCACGTTGTGCCACGTTGTCCCACGTTGTCCCACGTTGTCCCACGTTGTCCCACGTTGTCCCACGTTGTCCCACGGTGTCCAACGATGTCCCACGTTGTCCCACGTTGTCCCACGTTGTCCCACGATGTCCCACGTTGTCCCACGTTGTCCCACGTTGTCCCACGTTGTCCGACGTTGTCCCACGTTGTCCCACGTTGTCCCACGTTGTCCCACGGTGTCCAACGATGTCCAACGATGTCCAACGGTGTCCCACGTTGTCCCACGTTGTTCCATGGTTTCCCACGTTGTCCCACGTTGTCCCACGTTGTCCCACGGTGTCCAACGATGTCCAACGGTGTCCAACGGTGTCCAACGGTGTCCAACGGTGTCCCACGTTGTCCCACGTTGTCCCACGTTGTCCCACGTTGTCCCACGTTGTCCCACGATGTCCCACGTTGTCCCACGTTGTCCCACGTTGTCCCACGATGTCCCACGTTGTCCCACGTTGTCCCACGTTGTCCCACGTTGTCCCACGATGTCCCACGTTGTCCCACGTTGTCCCACGTTGTCCCACGTTGTCCCACGGTGTCCAACGATGTCCAACGGTGTCCAACGGTGTCCCACGGTGTCCAACGGTGTCCCACGTTGTCCCACGTTGTCCCACGTTGTCCCACGTTGTCCCACGTTGTCCCACGATGTCCCACGTTGTCCCACGTTGTCCCACGTTGTCCCACGTTGTCCCACGGAGTCCAACGATGTCCAACGGTGTCCAACGGTGTCCAACGGTGTCCAACGATGTTCAACGATGTCCAACGATGTCCAACGGTGTCCAACGATGTCCAACGATGTCCAACGGTGTCCCACGATGTCCAACGATGTCCAACGATGTCCAACGGTGTCCAACGATGTCCAACGGTGTCCAACGATGTCCAACGATGTCCAACGGTGTCCCACGATGTCCAACGATGTCCAACGATGTCCAACGGTGTCCAACGGTGTCCAACGGTGTCCCACGGTGTCCAACGGTGTCCCACGTTGTCCCACGTTGTCCCACGTTGTCCCACGTTGTCCCACGATGTCCCACGTTGTCCAACGGTGTCCAACGGTGTCCAACGATGTCCAACGATGTCCAACGGTGTCCCACGATGTCCAACGATGTCCAACGATGTCCAACGGTGTCCCACGTTGTCCCACGTTGTCCCACGTTGTCCCACGTTGTCCCACGTTGTCCCACGGTGTCCAACGATGTCCAACGGTGTCCCACGTTGTCCAACGGTGTCCCACGTTGTCCCACGTTGTCCCACGTTGTCCCACGTTGTCCCACGGTGTCCCACGGTGTCCAACGGTGTCCCACGTTGTCCCACGTTGTCCCACGTTGTCCCACGTTGTCCCACGATGTCCCACGTTGTCCAACGGTGTCCAACGGTGTCCAACGATGTCCAACGATGTCCAACGGTGTCCCACGATGTCCAACGATGTCCAACGATGTCCAACGGTGTCCCACGTTGTCCCACGTTGTCCCACGTTGTCCCACGTTGTCCCACGTTGTCCCACGGTGTCCAACGATGTCCAACTGTGTCCAACGGTGTCCCACGGTGTCCAACGGTGTCCCACGTTGTCCCACGTTGTCCCACGTTGTCCCACGTTGTCCCACGTTGTCCCACGTTGTCCCACGTTGTCCAACGATGTCCAACGGTGTCCCACGTTTTCCCACGTTGTTCCATGGTTTCCCACGTTGTCCCACGTTGTCCCACGTTGTCCCACGGTGTCCAACGATGTCCAACGGTGTCCAACGGTGTCCAACGGTGTCCAACGGTGTCCCACGTTGTCCCACGTTGTCCCACGTAGTCCCACGGTGTCCAACGATGTCCAACGGAGTCCCACGTTGTCCCACGTTGTCCCACGTTGTCCCACGTTGTCCCACGTTGTCCCACGATGTCCCACGTTCTCCCACGTTGTCCCACGTTGTCCCACGTTGTCCCACGTTGTCCCACGTTGTCCCACGTTGTCCCACGTTGTCCCACGTTGTCCCACGTTGTCCCACGTTGTCCCACGTTGTCCCACGTTGTCCCACGTTGTCCCACGGTGTCCAACGGTGTCCTACGATGTCCCACGTTGTCCCACGTTGTCCCACGTTGTCCCACGTTGTCCCACGATGTCCCACGTTGTCCCACGTTGTCCCACGTTGTCCCACGTTGTCCCACGTTGTCCCACGTTGTCCAACGATGTCCAACGGTGTCCCACGTTGTCCCACGTTGTTCCATGGTTTCCCACGTTGTCCCACGTTGTCCCACGTTGTCCCACGGTGTCCAACGTTGTCCAACGGTGTCCAACGGTGTCCAACGGTGTCCAACGGTGTCCCACGTTGTCCCACGTTGTCCCACGTTGTCCCACGGTGTCCAACGATGTCCAACGGTGTCCCACGTTGTCCCACGTTGTCCCACGTTGTCCCACGTTGTCCCACGTTGTCCCACGATGTCCCACGTTCTCCCACGTTGTCCCACGTTGTCCCACGTTGTCCCACGTTGTCCCACGTTGTCCCACGTTGTCCCACGTTGTCCCACGTTGTCCCACGTTGTCCCACGTTGTCCCACGTTGTCCCACGTTGTCCCACGTTGTCCCACGTTGTCCCACGTTGTCCCACGGTGTCCAACGGTGTCCAACGATGTCCCACGTTGTCCCACGTTGTCCCACGTTGTCCCACGTTGTCCCACGTTGTCCCACGATGTCCCACGTTGTCCCACGTTGTCCCACGTTGTCCCACGTTGTCCCACGTTGTCCCACGTTGTCCCACGTTGTCCCACGTTGTCCCACGTTGTCCCACGTTGTCCCACGTTGTCCCACGGTGTCCAACGATGTCCAACGGTGTCCAGCGATGTCCAACGGTGTCCCACGTTGTCCCACGTTTTCCCACGTTGTCCCACGTTGTCCCACGGTGTCCAACGATGTCCAACGATGTCCAACAGTGTCCCACGTTGTCCCACGTTGTTCCATGGTTTCCCACGTTGTCCCACGTTGTCCCACGTTGTCCCACGGTGTCCAACGATGTCCAACGGTGTCCAACGGTGTCCAACGATGTCCCACGTTGTCCCACGTTGTCCCACGTTGTCCCACGTTGTCCCACGATGTCCCACGTTGTCCCACGTTGTCCCACGTTGTCCCACGTTGTCCCACGTTGTCCCACGTTGTCCCACGTTGTCCCACGTTGTCCCACGTTGTCCCACGTTGTCCCACGTTGTCCCACGGTGTCCAACGATGTCCAACGGTGTCCAGCGATGTCCCACGTTGTCCCACGGTGTCCAACGATGTCCAACGATGTCCAACAGTGTCCCACGTTGTCCCACGTTGTTCCATGGTTTCCCACGTTGTCCCACGTTGTCCCACGTTGTCCCACGGTGTCCAACGATGTCCAACGGTGTCCAACGGTGTCCAACGGTGTCCAACGGTGTCCCACGTTGTCCCACGTTGTCCCGCGTTGTCCCACGTTGTCCCACGTTGTCCCACGATGTCCCACGTTGTCCCACGTTGTCCCACGTTGTCCCACGGTGTCCAACGATGTCCAACGGTGTCCCACGTTGTCCAACGGTGTCCCACGTTGTCCCACGTTGTCCCACGTTGTCCCACGTTGTCCCACGTTGTCCCACGTTGTCCCACGTTGTCCCACGTTGTCCCACGTTGTCCCACGTTGTCCCACGTTGTCCCACGTTGTCCCACGGTGTCCAACGTTGTCCAACGGTGTCCAACGGTGTCCCACGGTGTCCAACGGTGTCCCACGTTGTCCCACGTTGTCCCACGTTGTCCCACGTTGTCCCACGTTGTCCCACGTTGTCCCACGTTGTCCAACGATGTCCAACGGTGTCGCACGTTGTCCCACGTTGTTCCATGGTTTCCCACGTTGTCCCACGTTGTCCCACGTTGTCCCACGGTGTCCAACGATGTCCAACGGTGTCCAACGGTGTCCAACGGTGTCCAACGGTGTCCAACGGTGTCCCACGTTGTCCCACGTTGTCCCACGTTGTCCCACGGTGTCCAACGATGTCCAACGGTGTCCCACGTTGTCCCACGTTGTCCCACGTTGTCCCACGTTGTCCCACGTTGTCCCACGTTGTCCCACGTTGTCCCACGTTGTCCCACGTTGTCCCACGTTGTCCCACGGTGTCCAACGATGTCCAACGGTGTCCAGCGATGTCCAACGGTGTCCCACGTTGTCCCACGTTTTCCCACGTTGTCCCACGTTGTCCCACGGTGTCCAACGATGTCCAACGATGTCCAACGGTGTCCAACGGTGTCCAACGGTGTCCAACGGTGTCCCACGTTGTCCCACGTTGTCCCACGTTGTCCCACGATGTCCCACGTTGTCCCACGTTGTCCCACGTTGTCCCACGTTGTCCCACGTTGTCCCACGTTGTTCCACGATGTCCCACGTTGTCCCACGTTGTCCCACGTTGTCCCACGTTGTCCGACGTTGTCCCACGTTGTCCCACGTTGTCCCACGTTGTCCCACGTTGTCCCACGTTGTCCCACGTTGTCCCACGGTGTCCAACGATGTCCAACGTTGTCCCACGTTGTCCCACGTTGTCCCACGTTGTCCCACGTTGTCCCACGTTGTCCCACGTTGTCCCACGTTGTCCCACGGTGTCCAACGATGTCCAACGATGTCCAACGGTGTCCCACGTTGTCCCACGTTGTTCCATGGTTTCCCACGTTGTCCCACGTTGTCCCACGTTGTCCCACGGTGTCCAACGATGTCCAACGGTGTCCAACGGTGTCCAACGGTGTCCAACGGTGTCCCACGTTGTCCCACGTTGTCCCACGTTGTCCCACGTTGTCCCACGATGTCCCACGTTGTCCCACGTTGTCCCACGTTGTCCCACGATGTCCCACGTTGTCCCACGTTGTCCCACGTTGTCCCACGTTGTCCCACGATGTCCCACGTTGTCCCACGTTGTCCCACGTTGTCCCACGTTGTCCCACGGTGTCCAACGATGTCCAACGGTGTCCAACGGTGTCCCACGGTGTCCAACGGTGTCCCACGTTGTCCCACGTTGTCCCACGTTGTCCCACGTTGTCCCACGTTGTCCCACGATGTCCCACGTTGTCCCACGTTGTCCGACGTTGTCCCACGTTGTCCCACGTTGTCCCACGTTGTCCCACGGTGTCCAACGATGTCCAACGATGTCCAACGGTGTCCCACGTTGTCCCACGTTGTTCCATGGTTTCCCACGTTGTCGCACGTTGTCCCACGTTGTCCCACGGTGTCCAACGATGTCCAACGGTGTCCAACGGTGTCCAACGGTGTCCAACGGTGTCCAACGGTGTCCCACGTTGTCCCACGTTGTCCCACGTTGTCCCACGTTGTCCCACGTTGTCCCACGATGTCCCACGTTGTCCCACGTTGTCCCACGTTGTCCCACGATGTCCCACGTTGTCCCACGTTGTCCCACGTTGTCCCACGTTGTCCCACGATGTCCCACGTTGTCCCACGTTGTCCCACGTTGTCCCACGTTGTCCCACGGTGTCCAACGATGTCCAACGGTGTCCAACGGTGTCCAACGGTGTCCAAGGGTGTCCAAGGGTGTCCCACGGTGTCCAAGGGTGTCCAAGGGTGTCCCACGTTGTCCCACGTTGTCCCACGTTGTCCCACGTTGTCCCACGTTGTCCCACGATGTCCCACGTTGTCCCACGTTGTCCCACGTTGTCCCACGTTGTCCCACGTTGTCCCACGGTGTCCAACGATGTCCAACGGTGTCCAACGGTGTCCAACGGTGTCCAACGATGTCCAACGATGTCCAACGATGTCCAACGGTGTCCAACGATGTCCAACGATGTCCAACGGTGTCCCACGATGTCCAACGATGTCCAACGATGTCCAACGGTGTCCAACGATGTCCAACGGTGTCCAACGATGTCCAACGATGTCCAACGGTGTCCCACGATGTCCAACGATGTCCAACGATGTCCAACGGTGTCCAACGGTGTCCAACGGTGTCCCACGGTGTCCAACGGTGTCCCACGTTGTCCCACGTTGTCCCACGTTGTCCCACGTTGTCCCACGATGTCCCACGTTGTCCAACGGTGTCCAACGGTGTCCAACGATGTCCAACGATGTCCAACGGTGTCCCACGATGTCCAACGATGTCCAACGATGTCCAACGGTGTCCCACGTTGTCCCACGTTGTCCCACGTTGTCCCACGTTGTCCCACGTTGTCCCACGGTGTCCAACGATGTCCAACGGTGTCCCACGTTGTCCAACGGTGTCCCACGTTGTCCCACGTTGTCCCACGTTGTCCCACGTTGTCCCACGTTGTCCCACGTTGTCCCACGTTGTCCCACGTTGTCCCACGTTGTCCCACGTTGTCCCACGTTGTCCCACGTTGTCCCACGTTGTCCCACGTTGTCCCACGTTGTCCCACGGTGTCCAACGATGTCCAACGGTGTCCAAAGGTGTCCCACGGTGTCCAACGGTGTCCCACGTTGTCCCACGTTGTCCCACGTTGTCCCACGTTGTCCCACGTTGTCCCACGTTGTCCAACGATGTCCAACGGTGTCCCACGTTGTCCCACGTTGTTCCATGGTTTCCCACGTTGTCCCACGTTGTCCCACGTTGTCCCACGGTGTCCAACGATGTCCAACGGTGTCCCACGTTGTCCAACGGTGTCCCACGTTGTCCCACGTTGTCCCACGTTGTCCCACCTTGCCCCACGATGTCCCACGTTGTCCCACGTTGTCCCACGTTGTCCCACGTTGTCCCACGTTGTCCCACGATGTCCCACGTTGTCCCACGTTGTCCCACGTTGTCCCACGGTGTCCAACGATGTCCAACGGTGTCCAACGGTGTCCCACGGTGTCCAACGGTGTCCCACGTTGTCCCACGTTGTCCCACGTTGTCCCACGTTGTCCCACGTTGTCCCACGTTGTCCCACGTTGTCCCACGTTTTCCAACGATGTCCAACGGTGTCCCACGTTGTCCCACGTTGTTCCATGGTTTCCCACGTTGTCCCACGTTGTCCCACGTTGTCCCACGGTGTCCAACGATGTCCAACGGTGTCCAACGGTGTCCAACGGTGTCCAACGGTGTCCCACGTTGTCCCACGTTGTCCCGCGTTGTCCCACGGTGTCCAACGATGTCCAACGGTGTCCCACGTTGTCCCACGTTGTCCCACGTTGTCCCACGTTGTCCCACGTTGTCCCACGTTGTCCCACGGTGTCCCACAGTGTCCAACGATGTCCAACGGTGTCCCACGTTGTCCCACGTTGTCCCACGTTGTCCCACGTTGTCCCACGTTGTCCCACGATGTCCCACGTTGTCCCACGTTGTCCCACGTTGTCCCACGTTGTCCCACGTTGTCCCACGATGTCCCACGTTGTCCCACGTTGTTCCATGGTTTCCCACGTTGTCCCACGTTTTCCCACGTTGTCCCACGTTGTCCCACGTTGTCCCACGGTGTCCCACGGTGTCCAACGATGTCCAACGGTGTCCACGTTGTCCCACGTTGTCCCACGTTGTCCCACGTTGTCCCACGTTGTCCCACGATGTCCCACGTTGTCCCACGTTGTCCCACGTTGTCCCACGTTGTCCCACGTTGTCCCACGTTGTCCCACGTTGTCCCACGTGGTCCCACGTTGTCCCACGTTGTCCCACGGTGTCCAACGATGTCCAACGGTGTCCCACGTTGTCCAACGGTGTCCCACGTTGTCCCACGTTGTCCCACGTTGTCCCACGTTGTCCCACGATGTCCCACGTTGTCCCACGTTGTCCCACGTTGTCCCACGTTGTCCCACGTTGTCCCACGTTGTCCCACGTTGTCCCACGTTGTCCCACGTTGTCCCACGTTGTCCCACGTTGTCCCACGGTGTCCAACGATGTCCAACGGTGTCCAACGGTGTCCCACGGTGTCCAACGGTGTCCCACGTTGTCCCACGTTGTCCCACGTTGTCCCACGTTGTCCCACGTTGTCCCACGTTGTCCCACGTTGTCCAACGATGTCCAACGGTGTCCCACGTTGTCCCACGTTGTTCCATGGTTTCCCACGTTGTCCCACGTTGTCCCACGTTGTCCCACGGTGTCCAACGATGTCCAACGGTGTCCAACGGTGTCCAACGGTGTCCAACGGTGTCCCACGTTGTCCCACGTTGTCCCACGTTGTCCCACGGTGTCCAACGATGTCCAACGGTGTCCCACGTTGTCCCACGTTGTCCCACGTTGTCCCACGTTGTCCCACGTTGTCCCACGATGTCCCACGTTGTCCCACGTTGTCCCACGTTGTCCCACGTTGTCCCACGTTGTCCCACGTTGTCCCACGTTGTCCCACGTTGTCCCACGTTGTCCCACGTTGTCCCACGTTGTCCCACGGTGTCCAACGGTGTCCTACGATGTCCCACGTTGTCCCACGTTGTCCCACGTTGTCCCACGTTGTCCCACGATGTCCCACGTTGTCCCACGTTGTCCCACGTTGTCCCACGTTGTCCCACGTTGTCCCACGTTGTCCAACGATGTCCAACGGTGTCCCACGTTTTCCCACGTTGTTCCATGGTTTCCCACGTTGTCCCACGTTGTCCCACGTTGTCCCACGGTGTCCAACGTTGTCCAACGGTGTCCAACGGTGTCCAACGGTGTCCAACGGTGTCCCACGTTGTCCCACGTTGTCCCACGTTGTCCCACGGTGTCCAACGATGTCCAACGGTGTCCCACGTTGTCCCACGTTGTCCCACGTTGTCCCACGTTGTCCCACGTTGTCCCACGATGTCCCACGTTCTCCCACGTTGTCCCACGTTGTCCCACGTTGTCCCACGTTGTCCCACGTTGTCCCACGTTGTCCCACGTTGTCCCACGTTGTCCCACGTTGTCCCACGTTGTCCCACGTTGTCCCACGTTGTCCCACGTTGTCCCACGTTGTCCCACGTTGTCCCACGGTGTCCAACGGTGTCCAACGATGTCCCACGTTGTCCCACGTTGTCCCACGTTGTCCCACGTTGTCCCACGTTGTCCCACGATGTCCCACGTTGTCCCACGTTGTCCCACGTTGTCCCACGTTGTCCCACGTTGTCCCACGTTGTCCCACGTTGTCCCACGTTGTCCCACGTTGTCCCACGTTGTCCCACGTTGTCCCACGGTGTCCAACGATGTCCAACGGTGTCCAGCGATGTCCAACGGTGTCCCACGTTGTCCCACGTTTTCCCACGTTGTCCCACGTTGTCCCACGGTGTCCAACGATGTCCAACGATGTCCAACAGTGTCCCACGTTGTCCCACGTTGTTCCATGGTTTCCCACGTTGTCCCACGTTGTCCCACGTTGTCCCACGGTGTCCAACGATGTCCAACGGTGTCCAACGGTGTCCAACGATGTCCCACGTTGTCCCACGTTGTCCCACGTTGTCCCACGTTGTCCCACGATGTCCCACGTTGTCCCACGTTGTCCCACGTTGTCCCACGTTGTCCCACGTTGTCCCACGTTGTCCCACGTTGTCCCACGTTGTCCCACGTTGTCCCACGTTGTCCCACGTTGTCCCACGGTGTCCAACGATGTCCAACGGTGTCCAGCGATGTCCCACGTTGTCCCACGGTGTCCAACGATGTCCAACGATGTCCAACAGTGTCCCACGTTGTCCCACGTTGTTCCATGGTGTCCCACGTTGTCCCACGTTGTCCCACGTTGTCCCACGGTGTCCAACGATGTCCAACGGTGTCCAACGGTGTCCAACGGTGTCCAACGGTGTCCCACGTTGTCCCACGTTGTCCCGCGTTGTCCCACGTTGTCCCACGTTGTCCCACGATGTCCCACGTTGTCCCACGTTGTCCCACGTTGTCCCACGGTGTCCAACGATGTCCAACGGTGTCCCACGTTGTCCAACGGTGTCCCACGTTGTCCCACGTTGTCCCACGTTGTCCCACGTTGTCCCACGATGTCCCACGTTGTCCCACGTTGTCCCACGTTGTCCCACGTTGTCCCACGTTGTCCCACGTTGTCCCACGTTGTCCCACGGTGTCCAACGATGTCCAACGGTGTCCAACGGTGTCCCACGGTGTCCAACGGTGTCCCACGTTGTCCCACGTTGTCCCACGTTGTCCCACGTTGTCCCACGTTGTCCCACGTTGTCCCACGTTGTCCAACGATGTCCAACGGTGTCGCACGTTGTCCCACGTTGTTCCATGGTGTCCCACGTTGTCCCACGTTGTCCCACGTTGTCCCACGGTGTCCAACGATGTCCAACGGTGTCCAACGGTGTCCAACGGTGTCCAACGGTGTCCAACGGTGTCCCACGTTGTCCCACGTTGTCCCACGTTGTCCCACGGTGTCCAACGATGTCCAACGGTGTCCCACGTTGTCCCACGTTGTCCCACGTTGTCCCACGTTGTCCCACGTTGTCCCACGTTGTCCCACGTTGTCCCACGTTGTCCCACGTTGTCCCACGTTGTCCCACGGTGTCCAACGATGTCCAACGGTGTCCAGCGATGTCCAACGGTGTCCCACGTTGTCCCACGTTTTCCCACGTTGTCCCACGTTGTCCCACGGTGTCCAACGATGTCCAACGATGTCCAACGGTGTCCCACGTTGTCCCACGTTGTTCCATGGTTTCCCACGTTGTCCCACGTTGTCCCACGTTGTCCCACGGTGTCCAACGATGTCCAACGGTGTCCAACGGTGTCCAACGGTGTCCAACGGTGTCCCACGTTGTCCCACGTTGTCCCACGTTGTCCCACGATGTCCCACGTTGTCCCACGTTGTCCCACGTTGTCCCACGTTGTTCCACGATGTCCCACGTTGTCCC
Organism: Bombus terrestris; assembly: GCF_910591885.1. Taxonomy (NCBI): domain Eukaryota; kingdom Metazoa; phylum Arthropoda; class Insecta; order Hymenoptera; family Apidae; genus Bombus; species Bombus terrestris. Next base: position 357,261 of record NW_025963596.1, read on the forward strand.
ACGTTGTCCCACGTTGTCCCACGTTGTCCCACGTTGTCCCACGTTGTCCCACGTTGTCCCACGTTGTCCCACGTTGTCCCACGTTGTCCCACGTTGTCCCACGGTGTCCAACGATGTCCAACGGTGTCCAACGGTGTCCCACGTTGTCCCACGTTGTCCCACGTTGTCCCACGTTGTCCCACGTTGTCCCACGTTGTCCCACGTTGTCCCACGTTGTCCAACGATGTCCAACGGTGTCCCACGTTGTCCCACGTTGTGCCACGTTGTCCCACGTTGTCCCACGTTGTCCCACGTTGTCCCACGTTGTCCCACGTTGTCCCACGTTGTCCCACGTTGTCCCACGTTGTCCCACGTTGTCCCACGTTGTCCCACGTTGTCCCACGGTGTCCAACGATGTCCAACGATGTCCAACGGTGTCCCACGTTGTCCCACGTTGTTCCATGGTTTCCCACGTTGTCCCACGTTGTCCCACGTTGTCCCACGGTGTCCAACGATGTCCAACGGTGTCCAACGGTGTCCAACGGTGTCCAACGGTGTCCCACGTTGTCCCACGTTGTCCCACGTTGTCCCACGTTGTCCCACGATGTCCCACGTTGTCCCACGTTGTCCCACGTTGTCCCACGATGTCCCACGTTGTCCCACGTTGTCCCACGTTGTCCCACGTTGTCCCACGATGTCCCACGTTGTCCCACGTTGTCCCACGTTGTCCCACGTTGTCCCACGGTGTCCAACGATGTCCAACGGTGTCCAACGGTGTCCCACGGTGTCCAACGGTGTCCCACGTTGTCCCACGTTGTCCCACGTTGTCCCACGTTGTCCCACGTTGTCCCACGATGTCCCACGTTGTCCCACGTTGTCCGACGTTGTCCCACGTTGTCCCACGTTGTCCCACGTTGTCCCACGGTGTCCAACGATGTCCAACGATGTCCAACGGTGTCCCACGTTGTCCCACGTTGTTCCATGGTTTCCCACGTTGTCGCACGTTGTCCCACGTTGTCCCACGGTGTCCAACGATGTCCAACGGTGTCCAACGGTGTCCAACGGTGTCCAACGGTGTCCAACGGTGTCCCACGTTGTCCCACGTTGTCCCACGTTGTCCCACGTTGTCCCACGTTGTCCCACGATGTCCCACGTTGTCCCACGTTGTCCCACGTTGTCCCACGATGTCCCACGTTGTCCCACGTTGTCCCACGTTGTCCCACGTTGTCCCACGATGTCCCACGTTGTCCCACGTTGTCCCACGTTGTCCCACGTTGTCCCACGGTGTCCAACGATGTCCAACGGTGTCCAACGGTGTCCCACGGTGTCCAAGGGTGTCCAAGGGTGTCCCACGGTGTCCAAGGGTGTCCAAGGGTGTCCCACGTTGTCCCACGTTGTCCCACGTTGTCCCACGTTGTCCCACGTTGTCCCACGATGTCCCACGTTGTCCCACGTTGTCCCACGTTGTCCCACGTTGTCCCACGTTGTCCCACGGTGTCCAACGATGTCCAACGGTGTCCAACGGTGTCCAACGGTGTCCAACGATGTCCAACGATGTCCAACGATGTCCAACGGTGTCCAACGATGTCCAACGATGTCCAACGGTGTCCCACGATGTCCAACGATGTCCAACGATGTCCAACGGTGTCCAACGATGTCCAACGGTGTCCAACGATGTCCAACGATGTCCAACGGTGTCCCACGATGTCCAACGATGTCCAACGATGTCCAACGGTGTCCAACGGTGTCCAACGGTGTCCCACGGTGTCCAACGGTGTCCCACGTTGTCCCACGTTGTCCCACGTTGTCCCACGTTGTCCCACGATGTCCCACGTTGTCCAACGGTGTCCAACGGTGTCCAACGATGTCCAACGATGTCCAACGGTGTCCCACGATGTCCAACGATGTCCAACGATGTCCAACGGTGTCCCACGTTGTCCCACGTTGTCCCACGTTGTCCCACGTTGTCCCACGTTGTCCCACGGTGTCCAACGATGTCCAACGGTGTCCCACGTTGTCCAACGGTGTCCCACGTTGTCCCACGTTGTCCCACGTTGTCCCACGTTGTCCCACGTTGTCCCACGTTGTCCCACGTTGTCCCACGTTGTCCCACGTTGTCCCACGTTGTCCCACGTTGTCCCACGTTGTCCCACGTTGTCCCACGTTGTCCCACGTTGTCCCACGGTGTCCAACGATGTCCAACGGTGTCCAAAGGTGTCCCACGGTGTCCAACGGTGTCCCACGTTGTCCCACGTTGTCCCACGTTGTCCCACGTTGTCCCACGTTGTCCCACGTTGTCCAACGATGTCCAACGGTGTCCCACGTTGTCCCACGTTGTTCCATGGTTTCCCACGTTGTCCCACGTTGTCCCACGTTGTCCCACGGTGTCCAACGATGTCCAACGGTGTCCCACGTTGTCCAACGGTGTCCCACGTTGTCCCACGTTGTCCCACGTTGTCCCACCTTGCCCCACGATGTCCCACGTTGTCCCACGTTGTCCCACGTTGTCCCACGTTGTCCCACGTTGTCCCACGATGTCCCACGTTGTCCCACGTTGTCCCACGTTGTCCCACGGTGTCCAACGATGTCCAACGGTGTCCAACGGTGTCCCACGGTGTCCAACGGTGTCCCACGTTGTCCCACGTTGTCCCACGTTGTCCCACGTTGTCCCACGTTGTCCCACGTTGTCCCACGTTGTCCCACGTTTTCCAACGATGTCCAACGGTGTCCCACGTTGTCCCACGTTGTTCCATGGTTTCCCACGTTGTCCCACGTTGTCCCACGTTGTCCCACGGTGTCCAACGATGTCCAACGGTGTCCAACGGTGTCCAACGGTGTCCAACGGTGTCCCACGTTGTCCCACGTTGTCCCGCGTTGTCCCACGGTGTCCAACGATGTCCAACGGTGTCCCACGTTGTCCCACGTTGTCCCACGTTGTCCCACGTTGTCCCACGTTGTCCCACGTTGTCCCACGGTGTCCCACAGTGTCCAACGATGTCCAACGGTGTCCCACGTTGTCCCACGTTGTCCCACGTTGTCCCACGTTGTCCCACGTTGTCCCACGATGTCCCACGTTGTCCCACGATGTCCCACGTTGTCCCACGTTGTCCCACGTTGTCCCACGATGTCCCACGTTGTCCCACGTTGTTCCATGGTTTCCCACGTTGTCCCACGTTTTCCCACGTTGTCCCACGTTGTCCCACGTTGTCCCACGGTGTCCCACGGTGTCCAACGATGTCCAACGGTGTCCACGTTGTCCCACGTTGTCCCACGTTGTCCCACGTTGTCCCACGTTGTCCCACGATGTCCCACGTTGTCCCACGTTGTCCCACGTTGTCCCACGTTGTCCCACGTTGTCCCACGTTGTCCCACGTTGTCCCACGTGGTCCCACGTTGTCCCACGTTGTCCCACGGTGTCCAACGATGTCCAACGGTGTCCCACGTTGTCCAACGGTGTCCCACGTTGTCCCACGTTGTCCCACGTTGTCCCACGTTGTCCCACGGTGTCCCACGTTGTCCCACGTTGTCCCACGTTGTCCCACGTTGTCCCACGTTGTCCCACGTTGTCCCACGTTGTCCCACGTTGTCCCACGTTGTCCCACGTTGTCCCACGTTGTCCCACGTTGTCCAACGATGTCCAACGGTGTCCCACGTTGTCCCACGTTGTTCCATGGTTTCCCACGTTGTCCCACGTTGTCCCACGTTGTCCCACGGTGTCCAACGATGTCCAACGGTGTCCAACGGTGTCCAACGGTGTCCAACGGTGTCCCACGTTGTCCCACGTTGTCCCACGTTGTCCCACGGTGTCCAACGATGTCCAACGGTGTCCCACGTTGTCCCACGTTGTCCCACGTTGTCCCACGTTGTCCCACGTTGTCCCACGATGTCCCACGTTGTCCCACGTTGTCCCACGTTGCCCCACGTTGTCCCACGTTGTCCCACGTTGTCCCACGTTGTCCCACGTTGTCCCACGTTGTCCCACGTTGTCCCACGTTGTCCCACGTTGTCCCACGTTGTCCCACGTTGTCCCACGGTGTCCAACGGTGTCCAACGATGTCCCACGTTGTCCCACGTTGTCCCACGTTGTCCCACGTTGTCCCACGATGTCCCACGTTGTCCCACGTTGTCCCACGTTGTCCCACGTTGTCCCACGTTGTCCCACGTTGTCCCACGTTGTCCCACGTTGTCCCACGTTGTCCCACGTTGTCCCACGTTGTCCCACGTTGTCCCACGTTGTCCCACGTTGTCCCACGGTGTCCAACGATGTCCAACGGTGTCCAGCGATGTCCAACGGTGTCCTACGTTGTCCCACGTTTTCCCACGTTGTCCCACGTTGTCCCACGGTGTCCAACGATGTCCAACGATGTCCAACGGTGTCCCACGTTGTCCCACGTTGTTCCATGGTTTCCCACGTTGTCCCACGTTGTCCCACGTTGTCCCACGGTGTCCAACGATGTCCAACGGTGTCCAACGGTGTCCAACGGTGTCCAACGGTGTCCCACGTTGTCCCACGTTGTCCCACGTTGTCCCACGTTGTCCCACGATGTCCCACGTTGTCCAACGATATCCAACGGTGTCCCACGTTGTCCCACGTTGTCCCACGTTGTCCCACGTTGTCCCACGTTGTCCCACGTTGTCCCACGTTGTCCCACGTTGTCCCACGGTGTCCAACGGTGTCCCACGTTGTCCCACGGTGTCCAACGATGTCCAACGGTGTCCAACGGTGTCCAACGGTGTCCCACGGTGTCCCACGTTGTCCCACGTTGTCCCACGTTGTCCCACGTTGTCCCACGTTGTCCCACGTTGTCCCGCGTTGTCCCCCGTTGTCCCACGTTGTCCCACGTTGTCCCACGTTGTCCCACGTTGTTCCATGGTTTCCCACGTTGTCCCACGTTGTCCCACGGTGTCCACCGGTGTCCAACGATGTCCAACGGTGTCCAACGGTGTCCCACGTTGTCCCACGGTGTCCCACGGTGTCCAACGATGTCCAACGGTGTCCCACGTTGTCCCACGTTGTCCCACGTTGTCCCACGTTGTCCCACGTTGTCCCACGGTGTCCAACGATGTCCAACGGTGTCCAACGGTGTCCCACGGTGTCCAACGGTGTCCCACGTTGTCCCACGTTGTCCCACGTTGTCCCACGTTGTCCCACGTTGTCCAACGGTGTCCCACGGTGTCCAACGGTGTCCCACGTTGTCCCACGTTGTCCCACGTTGTCCCACGGTGTCCAACGATGTCCAACGGTGTCCAACGGTGTCCAACGGTGTCCAACGGTGTCCAACGGTGACCAACGGTGTCCCACGGTGTCCAACGATGTCCAACGGTGTCCAACGATGTCCAACGGTGTCCCACGTTGTCCCACGTTGTCCCACGTTGTCCCACGGTGTCCAACGATGTCCAACGGTGTCCAACGATGTCCAACGGTGTCCCACGATGTCCAACGATGTCCCACGTTGTCCCACGTTGTCCCACGTTGTCCCACGTTGTCCCACGTTGTCCCACGTTGTCCCACGTTGTCCCACGTTGTCCCACGGTGTCCAACGGTGTCCAACGATGTCCCACGTTGTCCCACGTTGTCCCACGTTGTCCCACGTTGTCCCACGAAGTCCCACGTTGTCCCACGTTGTCCCACGTTGTCCCACGTTGTCCCACGTTGTCCCACGTTGTCCCACGTTGTCCCACGTTGTCCCACGTTGTCCCACGTTGTCCCACGGTGTCCAACGATGTCCAACGGTGTCCAGCGATGTCCAACGGTGTCCAACGGTGTCCCACGTTGTCCCACGTTGTCCCACGTTGTCCCACGTTGTCCCACGTTGTCCCACGTTGTCCCACGTTGTCCCACGTTGTCCCACGTTGTCCCACGGTGTCCAACGATGTCCAACGATGTCCAACGGTGTCCCACGTTGTCCCACGTTGTTCCATGGTTTCCCACGTTGTCCCACGTTGTCCCACGTTGTCCCACGGTGTCCAACGATGTCCAACGGTGTCCAACGGTGTCCAACGGTGTCCAACGGTGTCCCACGTTGTCCCACGTTGTCCCACGTTGTCCCACGGTGTCCAACGATGTCCAACGGTGTCCCACGTTGTCCCACGTTGTCCCACGTTGTCCCACGTTGTCCCACGTTGTCCCACGATGTCCCACGTTGTCCCACGTTGTCCCACGTTGTCCCACGTTGTCCCACGGTGTCCAACGATGTCCAACGGTGTCCAACGGTGTCCAACGGTGTCCAACGGTGTCCCAAGTTGTCCCACGTTGTCCCACGTTGTCCCACGGTGTCCAACGATGTCCAACGGTGTCCCACGTTGTCCCACGGTGTCCAACGATGTCCAACGGTGTCCCACGTTGTCCAACGGTGTCCCACGTTGTCCAACGGTGTCCCACGTTGTCCAACGGTGTCCCACGTTGTCCCACGTTGTCCCACGTTGTCCCACGTTGTCCCACGTTGTCCCACGTTGTCCCACGTTGTCCTACGTTGTCCCACGTTGTCCCACGTTGTCCCACGTTGTCCCACGTTGTCCCACGGTGTCCAACGATGTCCAACGGTGTCCAACGGTGTCCCACGGTGTCCAACGGTGTCCCACGTTGTCCCACGTTGTCCCACGTTGTCCCACGGTGTCCCACGTTGTCCCACGTTGTCCAACGATGTCCAACGGTGTCCCACGTTGTCCCACGTTGTTCCATGGTTTCCCACGTTGTCCCACGTTGTCCCACGTTGTCCCACGGTGTCCAACGATGTCCAACGATGTCCAACGGTGTCCCACGATGTCCAACGATGTCCAACGATGTCCAACGGTGTCCAACGATGTCCAACGGTGTCCAACGATGTCCAACGATGTCCAACGGTGTCCCACGATGTCCAACGATGTCCAACGATGTCCAACGGTGTCCAACGGTGTCCAACGGTGTCCCACGGTGTCCAACGGTGTCCCACGTTGTCCCACGTTGTCCCACGTTGTCCCACGTTGTCCCACGTTGTCCCACGTTGTCCCACGTTGTCCCACGTTGTCCCACGGTGTCCAACGATGTCCAACGGTGTCCCACGTTGTCCAACGGTGTCCCACGTTGTCCCACGTTGTCCCACGTTGTCCCACGTTGTCCCACGTTGTCCCACGTTGTCCCACGTTGTCCCACGTTGTCCCACGTTGTCCCACGTTGTCCCACGTTGTCCCACGTTGTCCCACGTTGTCCCACGGTGTCCAACGATGTCCAACGGTGTCCAACGGTGTCCCACGGTGTCCAACGGTGTCCCACGTTGTCCCACGTTGTCCCACGTTGTCCCACGTTGTCCCACGTTGTCCCACGTTGTCCCACGTTGTCCCACGTTGTCCAACGATGTCCAACGGTGTCCCACGTTGTCCCACGTTGTTCCATGGTTTCCCACGTTGTCCCACGTTGTCCCACGTTGTCCCACGTTGTCCCACGTTGTCCCACGGTGTCCAACGATGTCCAACGGTGTCCCACGTTGTCCCACGTTGTCCCACGTTGTCCCACGTTGTCCCACGTTGTCCCACGATGTCCCACGTTGTCCCACGTTGTCCCACGTTGTCCCACGTTGTCCCACGTTGTCCCACGTTGTCCCACGTTGTCCCACGTGGTCCCACGTTGTCCCACGTTGTCCCACGGTGTCCAACGATGTCCAACGGTGTCCCACGTTGTCCAACGGTGTCCCACGTTGTCCCACGTTGTCCCACGTTGTCCCACGTTGTCCCACGATGTCCCACGTTGTCCCACGTTGTCCCACGTTGTCCCACGTTGTCCCACGTTGTCCCACGTTGTCCCACGTTGTCCCACGTTGTCCCACGTTGTCCCACGTTGTCCCACGTTGTCCCACGGTGTCCAACGATGTCCAACGGTGTCCAACGGTGTCCCACGGTGTCCAACGGTGTCCCACGTTGTCCCACGTTGTCCCACGTTGTCCCACGTTGTCCCACGTTGTCCCACGTTGTCCCACGTTGTCCAACGATGTCCAACGGTGTCCCACGTTGTCCCACGTTGTTCCATGGTTTCATACGTTGTCCCACGTTGTCCCACGTTGTCCCACGGTGTCCAACGATGTCCAACGGTGTCCAACGGTGTCCAACGGTGTCCAACGGTGTCCCACGTTGTCCCACGTTGTCCCACGTTGTCCCACGTTGTCCAACGATGTCCAACGGTGTCCCACGTTGTCCCACGTTGTCCCACGATGTCCCACGTTGTCCCACGTTGTCCCACGTTGTCCCACGTTGTCCCACGTTGTCCCACGTTGTCCCACGTTGTCCCACGTTGTCCCACGTTGTCCCACGTTGTCCCACGTTGTCCCACGTTGTCCCACGTTGTCCCACGTTGTCCCACGGTGTCCAACGGTGTCCAACGATGTCCCACGTTGTCCCACGTTGTCCCACGTTGTCCCACGATGTCCCACGTTGTCCCACGTTGTCCCACGTTGTCCCACGTTGTCCCACGGTGTCCAACGATGTCCAACGGTGTCCAACGGTGTCCCACGGTGTCCAACGGTGTCCCACGTTGTCCCACGTTGTCCCACGTTGTCCCACGTTGTCCCACGTTGTCCCACGATGTCCCACGTTGTCCCACGTTGTCCGACGTTGTCCCACGTTGTCCCACGTTGTCCCACGTTGTCCCACGGTGTCCAACGATGTCCAACGATGTCCAACGGTGTCCCACGTTGTCCCACGTTGTTCCATGGTTTCCCACGTTGTCCCACGTTGTCCCACGTTGTCCCACGTTGTCCCACGTTGTCCCACGTTGTCCCACGTTGTCCCACGTTGTCCCACGTTGTCCCACGGTGTCCCACGTTGTCCCACGTTTTCCCACGTTGTCCCACGTTGTCCCACGGTGTCCAACGGTGTCCAGCGATGTCCAACGGTGTCCCACGTTGTCCCACGGTGTCCAACGATGTCCAACGATGTCCAACGGTGTCCCACGTTGTCCCACGTTGTTCCATGGTTTCCCACGTTGTCCCACGTTGTCCCACGTTGTCCCACGTTGTCCCACGTTGTCCCACGTTGTCCCACGTTGTCCCACGTGTCCCACGTTGTCCCACGTTGTCCCACGTTGTCCAACGATGTCCAACGGTGTCCCACGTTGTCCCACGTTGTTCCATGGTTTCCCACGTTGTCCCACGTTGTCCCACGTTGTCCCACGATGTCCCACGTTGTCCCACGTTGTCCCACGTTGTCCCACGATGTCCCACGTTGTCCCACGTTGTCCCACGTTGTCCCACGTTGTCCCACGTTGTCCCACGTTGTCCCACGTGGTCCCACGTTGTCCCACGTTGTCCCACGGTGTCCAACGATGTCCAACGGTGTCCCACGTTGTCCAACGGTGTCCCACGTTGTCCCACGTTGTCCCACGTTGTCCCATGTTGTCCCACGATGTCCCACGTTGTCCCACGTTGTCCCACGTTGTCCCACGTTGTCCCACGTTGTCCCACGTTGTCCCACGTTGTCCCACGTTGTCCCACGTTGTCCCACGTTGTCCCACGTTGTCCCACGTTGTCCAACGATGTCCAACGGTGTCCAACGGTGTCCCACGGTGTCCAACGGTGTCCCACGTTGTCCCACGTTGTCCCACGTTGTCCCACGTTGTCCCACGTTGTCCCACGTTGTCCCACGTTGTCCAACGATGTCCAACGGTGTCCCACGTTGTCCCACGTTGTTCCATGGTTTCCCACGTTGTCCCACGTTGTCCCACGGTGTCCAACGTTGTCCCACGTTGTTCCATGGTTTCCCACGTTGTCCCACGTTGTCCCACGTTGTCCAACGATGTCCAACGGTGTCCAACGGTGTCCCACGGTGTCCAACGGTGTCCCACGTTGTCCCACGTTGTCCCACGTTGTCCCACGTTGTCCCACGTTGTCCCACGTTGTCCCACGTTGTCCAACGATGTCCAACGGTGTCCCACGTTGTCCCACGTTGTTCCATGGTTTCCCACGTTGTCCCACGTTGTCCCACGTTGTCCCACGGTGTCCAACGATGTCCAACGGTGTCCAACGGTGTCCAACGGTGTCCAACGGTGTCCCACGTTGTCCCACGTTGTCCCACGTTGTCCCACGTTGTCCAACGATGTCCAACGGTGTCCCACGTTGTCCCACGTTGTCCCACGATGTCCCACGTTGTCCCACGTTGTCCCACGTTGTCCCACGTTGTCCCACGTTGTCCCACGTTGTCCCACGTTGTCCCACGTTGTCCCACGTTGTCCCACGTTGTCCCACGTTGTCCCACGTTGTCCCACGTTGTCCCACGGTGTCCAACGGTGTCCAACGGTGTCCAACGGTGTCCCACGGTGTCCAACGGTGTCCCACGTTGTCCCACGTTGTCCCACGTTGTCCCACGTTGTCCCACGTTGTCCCACGATGTCCCACGTTGTCCCACGTTGTCCGACGTTGTCCCACGTTGTCCGACGTTGTCCCACGTTGTCCCACGTTGTCCCACGTTGTCCCACGGTGTCCAACGATGTCCAACGATGTCCAACGGTGTCCCACGTTGTCCCACGTTGTTCCATGGTTTCCCACGTTGTCCCACGTTGTACCACGTTGTCCCACGGTGTCCAACGTTGTCCCACGTTGTCCCACGTTGTCCCACGTTGTCCCACGTTGTCCCACGGTGTCCAACGATGTCCAACGGTGTCCAGCGATGTCCAACGGTGTCCCACGTTGTCCCACGTTTTCCCACGTTGTCCCACGTTGTCCCACGTTGTCCCACGGTGTCCAACGATGTCCAACGATGTCCAACGGTGTCCCACGTTGTCCCACGTTGTTCCATGGTTTCCCACGTTGTCCCACGTTGTCCCACGTTGTCCCACGTTGTCCCACGTTGTCCCACGTTGTCCCACGTTGTCCCACGTTGTCCCACGTTGTCCCACGGTGTCCAACGATGTCCAACGGTGTCCAGCGATGTCCAACGGTGTCCCACGTTGTCCCACGTTTTCCCACGTTGTCCCACGTTGTCCCACGGTGTCCAACGGTGTCCAGCGATGTCCAACGGTGTCCCACGTTGTCCCACGTTTTCCCACGTTGTCCCACGTTGTCCCACGGTGTCCAACGATGTCCAACGATGTCCAACGGTGTCCCACGTTGTCCCACGTTGTTCCATGGTTTCCCACGTTGTCCCACGTTGTCCCACGTTGTCCCACGTTGTCCCACGTTGTCCCACGTTGTCCCACGTTGTCCCACGTTGTCCAACGATGTCCAACGGTGTCCCACGTTGTCCCACGTTGTTCCATGGTTTCCCACGTTGTCCCACGTTGTCCCACGTTGTCCCACGTTGTCCCACGTTGTCCCACGTTGTCCCACGGTGTCCAACGATGTCCAACGGTGTCCCACGTTGTCCCACGTTGTCCCACGTTGTCCCACGTTGTCCCACGTTGTCCCACGATGTCCCACGTTGTCCCACGTTGTCCCACGTTGTCCCACGTTGTCCCACGTTGTCCCACGTTGTCCCACGTGGTCCCAAGTTGTCCCACGTTGTCCCACGGTGTCCAACGATGTCCAACGGTGTCCCACGTTGTCCAACGGTGTCCCACGTTGTCCCACGTTGTCCCACGTTGTCCCACGTTGTCCCACGATGTCCCACGTTGTCCCACGTTGTCCCACGTTGTCCCACGTTGTCCCACGTTGTCCCACGTTGTCCCACGTTGTCCCACGTTGTCCCACGTTGTCCCACGTTGTCCCACGGTGTCCAACGATGTCCAACGGTGTCCAACGGTGTCCCACGGTGTCCAACGGTGTCCCACGTTGTCCCACGTTGTCCCACGTTGTCCCACGTTGTCCCACGTTGTCCCACGTTGTCCCACGTTGTCCAACGATGTCCAACGGTGTCCCACGTTGTCCCACGTTGTTCCATGGTTTCCCACGTTGTCCCACGTTGTCCCACGTTGTCCCACGGTGTCCAACGATGTCCAACGGTGTCCAACGGTGTCCAACGGTGTCCAACGGTGTCCCACGTTGTCCCACGTTGTCCCACGTTGTCCCACGTTGTCCCACGTTGTCCCACGTTGTCCAACGATGTCCAACGGTGTCCCACGTTGTCCCACGTTGTCCCACGATGTCCCACGTTGTCCCACGTTGTCCCACGTTGTCCCACGTTGTCCCACGTTGTCCCACGTTGTCCCACGTTGTCCCACGTTGTCCCACGTTGTCCCACGTTGTCCCACGTTGTCCCACGTTGTCCCACGGTGTCCAAAGGTGTCCAACGGTGTCCCACGGTGTCCAACGGTGTCCCACGTTGTCCCACGTTGTCCCACGTTGTCCCACGTTGTCCCACGTTGTCCCACGTTGTCCAACGATGTCCAACGGTGTCCCACGTTGTCCCACGTTGTTCCATGGTTTCCCACGTTGTCCCACGTTGTCCCACGTTGTCCCACGTTGTCCCACGTTGTCCCACGGTGTCCAACGATGTCCAACGGTGTCCCACGTTGTCCCACGTTGTCCCACGTTGTCCCACGTTGTCCCACGTTGTCCAACGATGTCCAACGGTGTCCCACGTTGTCCCACGTTGTTCCATGGTTTCCCACGTTGTCCCACGTTGTCCCACGTTGTCCCACGGTGTCCAACGATGTCCAACGGTGTCCAACGGTGTCCCACGGTGTCCAACGGTGTCCCACGTTGTCCCACGTTGTCCCACGTTGTCCCACGTTGTCCCACGGTGTCCAACGATGTCCAACGGTGTCCCACGATGTCCCACGTTGTCCCACGTTGTCCCACGTTGTCCCACGTTGTCCCACGTTGTCCCACGTTGTCCCACGTTGTCCCACGTTGTCCCACGGTGTCCCACGTTGTCCCACGTTGTCCCACGTTGTCCCACGTTGTCCCACGTTGTCCCACGTTGTCCCACGGTGTCCAACGATGTCCAACGGTGTCCAACGGTGTCCCACGGTGTCCAACGGTGTCCCACGTTGTCCCACGTTGTCCCACGTTGTCCCACGTTGTCCCACGTTGTCCCACGTTGTCCAACGATGTCCAACGGTGTCCCACGTTGTCCCACGTTGTTCCATGGTTTCCCACGTTGTCCCACGTTGTCCCACGTTGTCCCACGTTGTCCCACGTTGTCCCACGGTGTCCAACGATGTCCAACGGTGTCCCACGTTGTCCCACGTTGTCCCACGTTGTCCCACGTTGTCCCACGTTGTCCCACGTTGTCCCACGTTGTCCCACGTTGTCCCACGTTGTCCCACGTTGTCCCACGATGTCCCACGTTGTCCCACGTTGTCCCACGTTGTCCCACGTTGTCCCACGTTGTCCCACGTTGTCCCACGTTGTCCCACGTTGTCCCACGTTGTCCCACGTTGTCCCACGTTGTCCCACGGTGTCCAACGATGTCCAACGGTGTCCAACGGTGTCCCACGGTGTCCAACGGTGTCCCACGTTGTCCCACGTTGTCCCACGTTGTCCCACGTTGTCCCACGTTGTCCCACGTTGTCCCACGTTGTCCAACGATGTCCAACGGTGTCCCACGTTGTCCCACGTTGTTCCATGGTTTCCCACGTTGTCCCACGTTGTCCCACGGTGTCCAACGATGTCCAACGGTGTCCAACGGTGTCCAACGGTGTCCAACGGTGTCCCACGTTGTCCCACGTTGTCCCACGTTGTCCCACGTTGTCCAACGATGTCCAACGGTGTCCCACGTTGTCCCACGTTGTCCCACGATGTCCCACGTTGTCCCACGTTGTCCCACGTTGTCCCACGTTGTCCCACGTTGTCCCACGTTGTCCCACGTTGTCCCACGTTGTCCCACGTTGTCCCACGTTGTCCCACGTTGTCCCACGTTGTCCCACGTTGTCCCACGGTGTCCAACGGTGTCCAACGATGTCCCACGTTGTCCCACGTTGTCCCACGTTGTCCCACGATGTCCCACGTTGTCCCACGTTGTCCCACGTTGTCCCACGTTGTCCCACGGTGTCCAACGATGTCCAACGGTGTCCAACGGTGTCCCACGGAGTCCAACGGTGTCCCACGTTGTCCCACGTTGTCCCACGTTGTCCCACGTTGTCCCACGTTGTCCCACGATGTCCCACGTTGTCCCACGTTGTCCGACGTTGTCCCACGTTGTCCCACGTTGTCCCACGTTGTCCCACGGTGTCCAACGATGTCCAACGATGTCCAACGGTGTCCCACGTTGTCCCACGTTGTTCCATGGTTTCCCACGTTGTCCCACGTTGTCCCACGTTGTCCCACGTTGTCCCACGTTGTCCCACGTTGTCCCACGTTGTCCCACGTTGTCCCACGGTGTCCAACGATGTCCAACGGTGTCCAGCGATGTCCAACGGTGTCCCACGTTGTCCCACGTTTTCCCACGTTGTCCCACGTTGTCCCACGGTGTCCAACGGTGTCCAGCGATGTCCAACGGTGTCCCACGTTGTCCCACGGTGTCCAACGATGTCCAACGATGTCCAACGGTGTCCCACGTTGTCCCACGTTGTTCCATGGTTTCCCACGTTGTCCCACGTTGTCCCACGTTGTCCCACGTTGTCCCACGTTGTCCCACGTTGTCCAACGATGTCCAACGGTGTCCCACGTTGTCCCACGTTGTTCCATGGTTTCCCACGTTGTCCCACGTTGTCCCACGTTGTCCCACGTTGTCCCACGTTGTCCCACGTTGTCCCACGGTGTCCAACGATGTCCAACGGTGTCCCACGTTGTCCCACGTTGTCCCACGTTGTCCCACGTTGTCCCACGTTGTCCCACGATGTCCCACGTTGTCCCACGTTGTCCCACGTTGTCCCACGTTGTCCCACGTTGTCCCACGTTGTCCCACGTTGTCCCACGTGGTCCCAAGTTGTCCCACGTTGTCCCACGGTGTCCAACGATGTCCAACGGTGTCCCACGTTGTCCAACGGTGTCCCACGTTGTCCCACGTTGTCCCACGTTGTCCCACGTTGTCCCACGTTGTCCCACGATGTCCCACGTTGTCCCACGTTGTCCCACGTTGTCCCACGTTGTCCCACGTTGTCCCACGTTGTCCCACGTTGTCCCACGTTGTCCCACGTTGTCCCACGTTGTCCCACGTTGTCCCACGGTGTCCAACGATGTCCAACGGTGTCCAACGGTGTCCCACGGTGTCCCACGGTGTCCCACGTTGTCCCACGTTGTCCCACGTTGTCCCACGTTGTCCCACGTTGTCCCACGTTGTCCCACGTTGTCCAACGATGTCCAACGGTGTCCCACGTTGTCCCACGTTGTTCCATGGTTTCCCACGTTGTCCCACGTTGTCCCACGTTGTCCCACGGTGTCCAACGTTGTCCCACGTTGTTCCATGGTTTCCCACGTTGTCCCACGTAGTCCCACGTTGTCCCACGTTGTCCCACGTTGTCCCACGTTGTCCCACGGTGTCCAACGATGTCCAACGGTGTCCCACGTTGTCCCACGTTGTCCCACGTTGTTCCATGGTTTCCCACGTTGTCCCACGTTGCCCACGTTGTCCAACGATGTCCAACGGTGTCCAACGGTGTCCCACGGTGTCCAACGGTGTCCCACGTTGTCCCACGTTGTCCCACGTTGTCCCACGTTGTCCCACGTTGTCCCACGTTGTCCCACGTTGTCCAACGATGTCCAACGGTGTCCCACGTTGTCCCACGTTGTTCCATGGTTTCCCACGTTGTCCCACGTTGTCCCACGGTGTCCAACGATGTCCAACGGTGTCCAACGGTGTCCAACGGTGTCCAACGGTGTCCCACGTTGTCCCACGTTGTCCCACGTTGTCCCACGTTGTCCAACGATGTCCAACGGTGTCCCACGTTGTCCCACGTTGTCCCACGATGTCCCACGTTGTCCCACGTTGTCCCACGTTGTCCCACGTTGTCCCACGTTGTCCCACGTTGTCCCACGTTGTCCCACGTTGTCCCACGTTGTCCCACGTTGTCCCACGTTGTCCCACGTTGTCCCACGTTGTCCCACGTTGTCCCACGGTGTCCAACGGTGTCCAACGATGTCCCACGTTGTCCCACGTTGTCCCACGTTGTCCCACGATGTCCCACGTTGTCCCACGTTGTCCCACGTTGTCCCACGTTGTCCCACGGTGTCCAACGATGTCCAACGGTGTCCAACGGTGTCCCACGGTGTCCAACGGTGTCCCACGTTGTCCCACGTTGTCCCACGTTGTCCCACGTTGTCCCACGTTGTCCCACGATGTCCCACGTTGTCCCACGTTGTCCGACGTTGTCCCACGTTGTCCGACTTTGTCCCACGTTGTCCCACGTTGTCCCACGTTGTCCCACGGTGTCCAACGATGTCCAACGATGTCCAACGGTGTCCCACGTTGTCCCACGTTGTTCCATGGTTTCCCACGTTGTCCCACGTTGTCCCACGTTGTCCCACGGTGTCCAACGTTGTCCCACGTTGTCCCACGTTGTCCCACGTTGTCCCACGTTGTCCCACGGTGTCCAACGATGTCCAACGGTGTCCAGCGATGTCCAACGGTGTCCCACGTTGTCCCACGTTTTCCCACGTTGTCCCACGTTGTCCCACGTTGTCCCACGGTGTCCGACGATGTCCAACGATGTCCAACGGTGTCCCACGTTGTCCCACGTTGTTCCATGGTTTCCCACGTTGTCCCACGTTGTCCCACGTTGTCCCACGTTGTCCCACGTTGTCCCACGTTGTCCCACGTTGTCCCACGTTGTCCCACGGTGTCCAACGATGTCCAACGGTGTCCAGCGATGTCCGACGTTGTCCCACGTTGTCCCACGTTGTCCCACGTTGTCCCACGGTGTCCAACGATGTCCAACGATGTCCAACGGTGTCCCACGTTGTCCCACGTTGTTCCATGGTTTCCCACGTTGTCCCACGTTGTCCCACGTTGTCCCACGGTGTCCAACGTTGTCCCACGTTGTCCCACGTTGTCCCACGTTGTCCCACGTTGTCCCACGGTGTCCAACGATGTCCAACGGTGTCCAGCGATGTCCAACGGTGTCCCACGTTGTCCCACGTTGTCCCACGTTGTCCCACGTTGTCCCACGGTGTCCAACGATGTCCAACGGTGTCCCACGTTGTCCGACGATGTCCAACGATGTCCAACGGTGTCCCACGTTGTCCCACGTTGTTCCATGGTTTCCCACGTTGTCCCACGTTGTCCCACGTTGTCCCACGTTGTCCCACGTTGTCCCACGTTGTCCCACGTTGTCCCACGTTGTCCCACGTTGTCCCACGGTGTCCAACGATGTCCAACGGTGTCCAACGATGTCCAACGGTGTCCCACGTTGTCCCACGTTGTTCCATGGTTTCCCACGTTGTCCCACGTTGTCCCACGTTGTCCCACGTTGTCCCACGTTGTCCCTCGTTGTCCCACGGTGTCCAACGATGTCCAACGGTGTCCCACGTTGTCCCACGTTGTCCCACGTTGTCCCACGTTGTCCCACGTTGTCCCACGATGTCCCACGTTGTCCCACGTTGTCCCACGTTGTCCCACGTTGTCCCACGTTGTCCCACGTTGTCCCACGTGGTCCCAAGTTGTCCCACGTTGTCCCACGGTGTCCAACGATGTCCAACGGTGTCCCACGTTGTCCAACGGTGTCCCACGTTGTCCAACGGTGTCCCACGTTGTCCCACGTTGTCCCACGTTGTCCCACGTTGTCCCACGGTGTCCAACGATGTCCAACGGTGTCCAACGGTGTCCCACGGTGTCCAACGGTGTCCCACGTTGTCCCACGTTGTCCCACGTTGTCCCACGTTGTCCAACGATGTCCAACGGTGTCCCACGTTGTCCCACGTTGTTCCATGGTTTCCCACGTTGTCCCACGTTGTCCCACGGTGTCCAACGATGTCCAACGGTGTCCAGCGATGTCCAACGGTGTCCCACGTTGTCCCACGTTTTCCCACGTTGTCCCACGTTGTCCCACGTTGTCCCACGGTGTCCGACGATGTCCAACGATGTCCAACGGTGTCCCACGTTGTCCCACGTTGTTCCATGGTTTCCCACGTTGTCCCACGTTGTCCCACGTTGTCCCACGTTGTCCCACGTTGTCCCACGTTGTCCAACGTTGTCCCACGTTGTCCCACGGTGTCCAACGATGTCCAACGGTGTCCAGCGATGTCCGACGTTGTCCCACGTTGTCCCACGTTGTCCCACGTTGTCCCACGGTGTCCAACGATGTCCAACGATGTCCAACGGTGTCCCACGTTGTCCCACGTTGTTCCATGGTTTCCCACGTTGTCCCACGTTGTCCCACGTTGTCCCACGGTGTCCAACGTTGTCCCACGTTGTCCCACGTTGTCCCACGTTGTCCCACGTTGTCCCACGGTGTCCAACGATGTCCAACGGTGTCCAGCGATGTCCAACGGTGTCCCACGTTGTCCCACGTTGTCCCACGTTGTCCCACGTTGTCCCACGGTGTCCAACGATGTCCAACGGTGTCCCACGTTGTCCGACGATGTCCAACGATGTCCAACGGTGTCCCACGTTGTCCCACGTTGTTCCATGGTTTCCCACGTTGTCCCACGTTGTCCCACGTTGTCCCACGTTGTCCCACGTTGTCCCACGTTGTCCCACGTTGTCCCACGTTGTCCCACGTTGTCCCACGGTGTCCAACGATGTCCAACGGTGTCCAACGATGTCCAACGGTGTCCCACGTTGTCCCACGTTGTTCCATGGTTTCCCACGTTGTCCCACGTTGTCCCACGTTGTCCCACGTTGTCCCACGTTGTCCCTCGTTGTCCCACGGTGTCCAACGATGTCCAACGGTGTCCCACGTTGTCCCACGTTGTCCCACGTTGTCCCACGTTGTCCCACGTTGTCCCACGATGTCCCACGTTGTCCCACGTTGTCCCACGTTGTCCCACGTTGTCCCACGTTGTCCCACGTTGTCCCACGTGGTCCCAAGTTGTCCCACGTTGTCCCACGGTGTCCAACGATGTCCAACGGTGTCCCACGTTGTCCAACGGTGTCCCACGTTGTCCCACGTTGTCCCACGTTGTCCCACGTTGTCCCACGGTGTCCAACGATGTCCAACGGTGTCCAACGGTGTCCCACGGTGTCCAACGGTGTCCCACGTTGTCCCACGTTGTCC
Source organism: Bombus terrestris (assembly GCF_910591885.1). Lineage (NCBI taxonomy): Eukaryota > Metazoa > Arthropoda > Insecta > Hymenoptera > Apidae > Bombus > Bombus terrestris. The sequence continues at coordinate 376,237 of NW_025963596.1, forward strand.
CACGTTGTCCCACGTTGTCCAACGATGTCCAACGGTGTCCCACGTTGTCCCACGTTGTTCCATGGTTTCCCACGTTGTCCCACGTTGTCCGACGTTGTCCCACGGTGTCCAACGATGTCCAACGGTGTCCAACGGTGTCCAACGGTGTCCAACGGTGTCCCACGTTGTCCCACGTTGTCCCACGTTGTCCCACGTTGTCCAACGATGTCCAACGGTGTCCCACGTTGTCCCACGTTGTCCCACGATGTCCCACGTTGTCCCACGTTGTCCCACGTTGTCCCACGTTGTCCCACGTTGTCCCACGTTGTCCCACGTTGTCCCACGTTGTCCCACGTTGTCCCACGTTGTCCCACGTTGTCCCACGTTGTCCCACGGTGTCCAACGGTGTCCAACGATGTCCCACGTTGTCCCACGTTGTCCCACGTTGTCCCACGTTGTCCCACGATGTCCCACGTTGTCCCACGTTGTCCCACGTTGTCCCACGTTGTCCCACGTTGTCCCACGTTGTCCCACGTTGTCCCACGTTGTCCCACGTTGTCCCACGTTGTCCCACGTTGTCCCACGTTGTCCCACGGTGTCCAACGATGTCCAACGGTGTCCAGCGATGTCCAACGGTGTCCCACGTTGTCCCACGTTTTCCCACGTTGTCCCACGTTGTCCCACGGTGTCCAACGATGTCCAACGATGTCCAACGGTGTCCCACGTTGTCCCACGTTGTTCCATGGTTTCCCACGTTGTCCCACGTTGTCCCACGTTGTCCCACGGTGTCCAACGATGTCCAACGGTGTCCAACGGTGTCCAACGGTGTCCAACGGTGTCCCACGTTGTCCCACGTTGTCCCACGTTGTCCCACGTTGTCCCACGTTGTCCCACGTTGTCCCACGATGTCCCACGTTGTCCCACGTTGTCCCACGTTGTCCCACGTTGTCCCACGTGGTCCCACGTTGTCCCACGTTGTCCCACGGAGTCCAACGATGTCCAACGGTGTCCCACGTTGTCCAACGGTGTCCCACGTTGTCCCACGTTGTCCCACGTTGTCCCACGTTGTCCCACGATGTCCCACGTTGTCCCACGTTGTCCCACGTTGTCCCACGTTGTCCCACGTTGTCCCACGTTGTCCCACGTTGTCCCACGTTGTCCCACGTTGTCCCACGTTGTCCCACGTTGTCCCACGTTGTCCAACGGTGTCCCACGGTGTCCAACGATGTCCAACGGTGTCCCACGTTGTCCCACGTTGTCCCACGATGTCCCACGTTGTCCCACGTTGTCCCACGTTGTCCCACGTTGTCCCACGTTGTCCCACGTTGTCCCACGTGGTCCCACGTTGTCCCACGTTGTCCCACGGTGTCCAACGATGTCCAACGGTGTCCCACGTTGTCCAACGGTGTCCCACGTTGTCCCACGTTGTCCCACGTTGTCCCACGTTGTCCCACGATGTCCCACGTTGTCCCACGTTGTCCCACGTTGTCCCACGTTGTCCCACGTTGTCCCACGTTGTCCCACGTTGTCCCACGTTGTCCCACGTTGTCCCACGTTGTCCCACGTTGTCCCACGGTGTCCAACGATGTCCAACGGTGTCCAACGGTGTCCCACGGTGTCCAACGGTGTCCCACGTTGTCCCACGTTGTCCCACGTTGTCCCACGTTGTCCCACGTTGTCCCACGTTGTCCCACGTTGTCCAACGATGTCCAACGGTGTCCCACGTTGTCCCACGTTGTTCCATGGTTTCCCACGTTGTCCCACGTTGTCCCACGTTGTCCCACGGTGTCCAACGATGTCCAACGGTGTCCAACGGTGTCCCACGTTGTCCCACGTTGTCCCACGGTGTCCAACGATGTCCAACGGTGTCCAACGGTGTCCCACGTTGTCCCACGTTGTCCCACGTTGTCCCACGTTGTCCCACGTTGTCCCACGTTGTCCAACGATGTCCAACGGTGTCCCACGTTGTCCCACGTTGTCCCACGTTGTCCCACGTTGTCCCACGTTGTCCCACGTTGTCCCACGTTGTCCCACGTTGTCCCACGTTGTCCCACGTTGTCCCACGTTGTCCCACGTTGTCCCACGGTGTCCAACGGTGTCCAACGATGTCCCACGTTGTCCCACGTTGTCCCACGTTGTCCCACGTTGTCCCACGATGTCCCACGTTGTCCCACGTTGTCCCACGTTGTCCCACGTTGTCCCACGTTGTCCCACGTTGTCCCACGTTGTCCCACGTTGTCCCACGTTGTCCCACGTTGTCCGACGTTGTCCCACGTTGTCCCACGTTGTCCCACGTTGTCCCACGGTGTCCAACGATGTCCAACGATGTCCAACGGTGTCCCACGTTGTCCCACGTTGTTCCATGGTTTCCCACGTTGTCCCACGTTGTCCCACGTTGTCCGACGTTGTCCCACGTTGTCCCACGTTGTCCCACGTTGTCCCACGGTGTCCAACGATGTCCAACGATGTCCAACGGTGTCCCACGTTGTCCCACGTTGTTCCATGGTTTCCCACGTTGTCCCACGTTGTCCCACGTTGTCCCACGGTGTCCAACGATGTCCAACGGTGTCCAACGGTGTCCAACGGTGTCCAACGGTGTCCCACGTTGTCCCACGTTGTCCCACGTTGTCCCACGTTGTCCCACGGTGTCCAACGATGTCCAACGGTGTCCAACGGTGTCCAACGGTGTCCAACGATGTCCAACGATGTCCAACGATGTCCAACGATGTCCAACGGTGTCCAACGGTGTCCCACGGTGTCCAACGGTGTCCCACGTTGTCCCACGTTGTCCCACGTTGTCCCACGTTGTCCCACGTTGTCCCACGTTGTCCCACGTTGTCCCACGTTGTCCCACGTTGTCCCACGTTGTCCCACGTTGTCCCACGTTGTCCCACGTTGTCCCACGTTGTCCCACGTTGTCCCACGGTGTCCAACGATGTCCAACGGTGTCCAACGGTGTCCAACGGTGTCCAACGGTGTCCAACGGTGTCCCACGTTGTCCCACGTTGTCCCACGTTGTCCCACGTTGTCCCACGTTGTCCCACGTTGTCCCACGTTGTCCCACGTTGTCCCACGTTGTCCCACGATGTCCCACGTTGTCCCACGTTGTCCCACGTTGTCCCACGTTGTCCCACGATGTCCCACGTTGTCCCACGTTGTCCCACGTTGTCCCACGGTGTCCAACGATGTCCAACGGTGTCCAACGGTGTCCCACGGTGTCCAACGGTGTCCCACGTTGTCCCACGTTGTCCCACGTTGTCCCACGTTGTCCCACGTTGTCCCACGTTGTCCCACGGTGTCCAACGATGTCCAACGGTGTCCAACGGTGTCCAACGGTGTCCAACGATGTCCAACGATGTCCAACGATGTCCAACGGTGTCCAACGGTGTCCCACGTTGTCCCACGTTGTCCCACGTTGTCCCACGTTGTCCCACGTTGTCCCACGGTGTCCAACGATGTCCAACGGTGTCCAACGGTGTCCAACGGTGTCCAACGGTGTCCAACGGTGTCCAACGATGTCCCACGATGTCCCACGTTGTCCCACGTTGTCCCACGTTGTCCCACGTTGTCCCACGTTGTCCCACGTTGTCCCACGTTGTCCCACGTTGTCCCACGTTGTCCCACGTTGTCCCACGTTGTCCCACGTTGTCCCACGTTGTCCCACGTTGTCCCACGGTGTCCAACGGTGTCCAACGATGTCCCACGTTGTCCCACGTTGTCCCACGTTGTCCCACGTTGTCCCACGATGTCCCACGTTGTCCCACGTTGTCCCACGTTGTCCCACGTTGTCCCACGTTGTCCCACGTTGTCCCACGTTGTCCCACGTTGTCCCACGTTGTCCCACGTTGTCCCACGTTGTCCCACGGTGTCCAACGATGTCCAACGGTGTCCAGCGATGTCCAACGGTGTCCCACGTTGTCCCACGTTTTCCCACGTTGTCCCACGTTGTCCCACGGTGTCCAACGATGTCCAACGGTGTCCCACGTTGTCCCACGTTGTCCCACGTTGTCCCACGTTGTCCCACGATGTCCCACGTTGTCCCACGTTGTCCCACGTTGTCCCACGTTGTCCCACGTTGTCCCACGTTGTCCCACGTTGTCCCACGTTGTCCCACGTTGTCCCACGTTGTCCCACGTTGTCCCACGGTGTCCCACGGTGTCCAACGATGTCCAACGGTGCCCCACGTTGTCCCACGTTGTCCCACGATGTCCCACGTTGTCCCACGTTGTCCCACGTTGTCCCACGTTGTCCCACGTTGTCCCACGTGGTCCCACGTTGTCCCACGTTGTCCCACGGTGTCCAACGATGTCCAACGGTGTCCCACGTTGTCCAACGGTGTCCCACGTTGTCCCACGTCCCACGTTGTCCCACGTTGTCCCCACGATGTCCCACGTTGTCCCACGTTGTCCCACGTTGTCCCACGTTGTCCCACGTTGTCCCACGTTGTCCCACGTTGTCCCACGTTGTCCCACGTTGTCCCACGTTGTCCCACGATGTCCCACGTTGTCCCACGTTGTCCCACGTTGTCCCACGTTGTCCCACGTTGTCCCACGTTGTCCCACGTTGTCCCACGTTGTCCCACGTTGTCCCACGTTGTCCCACGGTGTCCCCACGGGTGTCCAACGATGTCCAACGGTGCCCCACGTTGTCCCACGTTGTCCCACGATGTCCCACGTTGTCCCACGTTGTCCCACGTTGTCCCACGTTGTCCCACGTTGTCCCACGTGGTCCCACGTTGTCCCACGTTGTCCCACGGTGTCCAACGATGTCCAACGGTGTCCCACGTTGTCCAACGGTGTCCCACGTTGTCCCACGTTGTCCCACGTTGTCCCACGTTGTCCCACGATGTCCCACGTTGTCCCACGTTGTCCCACGTTGTCCCACGTTGTCCCACGTTGTCCCACGTTGTCCCACGTTGTCCCACGTTGTCCCACGTTGTCCCACGTTGTCCCACGTTGTCCCACGGTGTCCAACGATGTCCAACGGTGTCCAACGGTGTCCCACGGTGTCCAACGGTGTCCCACGTTGTCCCACGTTGTCCCACGTTGTCCCACGTTGTCCCACGTTGTCCCACGTTGTCCCACGTTGTCCAACGATGTCCAACGGTGTCCCACGTTGTCCCACGTTGTTCCATGGTTTCCCACGTTGTCCCACGTTGTCCCACGTTGTCCCACGGTGTCCAACGATGTCCAACGATGTCCAACGGTGTCCAACGGTGTCCAACGGTGTCCCACGTTGTCCCACGTTGTCCCACGTTGTCCCACGGTGTCCAACGATGTCCAACGGTGTCCCACGTTGTCCCACGTTGTCCCACGATGTCCCACGTTGTCCCACGTTGTCCCACGTTGTCCCACGTTGTCCAACGTTGTCCCACGTTGTCCCACGTTGTCCCACGTTGTCCCACGTTGTCCCACGTTGTCCCACGTTGTCCCACGTTGTCCCACGATGTCCCACGTTGTCCCACGTTGTCCCACGTTGTCCCACGTTGTCCCACGTTGTCCCACGTTGTCCCACGATGTCCCACGTTGTCCCACGTTGTCCCACGTTGTCCCACGGTGTCCAACGATGTCCAACGGTGTCCAACGGTGTCCCACGGTGTCCAACGGTGTCCCACGTTGTCCCACGTTGTCCCACGTTGTCCCACGTTGTCCCACGTTGTCCCACGATGTCCCACGTTGTCCCACGTTGTCCCACGTTGTCCCACGTTGTCCCACGTTGTCCCACGTTGTCCCACGGTGTCCAACGATGTCCAACGGTGTCCAACGGTGTCCAACGGTGTCCAACGATGTCCAACGATGTCCAACGATGTCCAACGATGTCCAACGGTGTCCAACGGTGTCCCACGGTGTCCAACGGTGTCCCACGTTGTCCCACGTTGTCCCACGTTGTCCCACGTTGTCCCACGTTGTCCCACGTTGTCCCACGTTGTCCCACGTTGTCCCACGTTGTCCCACGTTGTCCCACGTTGTCCCACGTTGTCCCACGTTGTCCCACGTTGTCCCACGTTGTCCCACGGTGTCCAACGATGTCCAACGGTGTCCAACGGTGTCCAACGGTGTCCAACGGTGTCCAACGGTGTCCCACGTTGTCCCACGTTGTCCCACGTTGTCCCACGTTGTCCCACGTTGTCCCACGTTGTCCCACGTTGTCCCACGATGTCCCACGTTGTCCCACGTTGTCCCACGTTGTCCCACGTTGTCCCACGTTGTCCCACGTTGTCCCACGTTGTCCCACGTTGTCCCACGTTGTCCCACGGTGTCCAACGATGTCCAACGGTGTCCAACGGTGTCCCACGGTGTCCAACGGTGTCCCACGTTGTCCCACGTTGTCCCACGTTGTCCCACGTTGTCCCACGTTGTCCCACGTTGTCCCACGTTGTCCAACGATGTCCAACGGTGTCCCACGTTGTCCCACGTTGTTCCATGGTTTCCCACGTTGTCCCACGTTGTCCCACGTTGTCCCACGGTGTCCAACGATGTCCAACGGTGTCCAACGGTGTCCAACGGTGTCCAACGGTGTCCCACGTTGTCCCACGATGTCCAACGGTGTCCAACGGTGTCCAACGGTGTCCAACGGTGTCCCACGTTGTCCCACGTTGTCCCACGTTGTCCCACGGTGTCCAACGATGTCCAACGGTGTCCCACGTTGTCCCACGTTGTCCCACGATGTCCCACGTTGTCCCACGTTGTCCCACGTTGTCCCACGTTGTCCCACGTTGTCCCACGGTGTCCCACGTTGTCCCACGTTGTCCCACGTTGTCCCACGTTGTCCCACGGTGTCCAACGATGTCCAACGGTGTCCAACGGTGTCCCACGTTGTCCCACGTTGTCCCACGTTGTCCCACGTTGTCCCACGTTGTCCCACGTTGTCCAACGATGTCCAACGGTGTCCCACGTTGTCCCACGTTGTCCCACGTTGTCCCACGTTGTCCCACGTTGTCCCACGTTGTCCCACGTTGTCCCACGTTGTCCCACGTTGTCCCACGTTGTCCCACGTTGTCCCACGTTGTCCCACGTTGTCAAACGTTGTCCCACGTTGTCCCACGGTGTCCAACGGTGTCCAACGATGTCCCACGTTGTCCCACGTTGTCCCACGTTGTCCCACGTTGTCCCACGATGTCCCACGTTGTCCCACGTTGTCCCACGTTGTCCCACGTTGTCCCACGTTGTCCCACGTTGTCCCACGTTGTCCCACGTTGTCCCACGTTGTCCCACGTTGTCCGACGTTGTCCCACGTTGTCCCACGTTGTCCCACGTTGTCCCACGGTGTCCAACGATGTCCAACGATGTCCAACGGTGTCCCACGTTGTCCCACGTTGTTCCATGGTTTCCCACGTTGTCCCACGTTGTCCCACGTTGTCCCACGGTGTCCAACGATGTCCAACGGTGTCCAACGGTGTCCAACGGTGTCCCACGTTGTCCCACGTTGTCCCACGTTGTCCCACGTTGTCCCACGTTGTCCGACGTTGTCCCACGTTGTCCCACGTTGTCCCACGTTGTCCAACGGTGTCCCACGTTGTCCCACGTTGTTCCATGGTTTCCCACGTTGTCCCACGTTGTCCCACGGTGTCCAACGATGTCCAACGGTGTCCAACGGTGTCCAACGGTGTCCAACGGTGTCCCACGTTGTCCCACGTTGTCCCACGTTGTCCCACGTTGTCCCACGTTGTCCCACGTTGTCCCACGTTGTCCCACGTTGTCCCACGTTGTCCCACGATGTCCCACGTTGTCCCACGTTGTCCCACGTTGTCCCACGTTGTCCCACGATGTCCCACGGTGTCCAACGGTGTCCAACGGTGTCCAACGATGTCCAACGATGTCCAACGATGTCCAACGATGTCCAACGGTGTCCAACGGTGTCCCACGGTGTCCAACGGTGTCCCACGTTGTCCCACGTTGTCCCACGTTGTCCCACGTTGTCCCACGTTGTCCCACGTTGTCCCACGTTGTCCCACGTTGTCCCACGTTGTCCCACGTTGTCCCACGTTGTCCCACGTTGTCCCACGTTGTCCCACGGTGTCCAACGATGTCCAACGGTGTCCAACGGTGTCCCACGGTGTCCAACGGTGTCCCACGTTGTCCCACGTTGTCCCACGTTGTCCCACGTTGTCCCACGTTGTCCCACGTTGTCCCACGTTGTCCAACGATGTCCAACGGTGTCCCACGTTGTCCCACGTTGTTCCATGGTTTCCCACGTTGTCCCACGTTGTCCCACGTTGTCCCACGGTGTCCAACGATGTCCAACGATGTCCAACGGTGTCCCACGATGTCCAACGATGTCCAACGATGTCCAACGGTGTCCAACGATGTCCAACGGTGTCCAACGATGTCCAACGATGTCCAACGGTGTCCCACGATGTCCAACGATGTCCAACGATGTCCAACGGTGTCCAACGGTGTCCAACGGTGTCCCACGGTGTCCAACGGTGTCCCACGTTGTCCCACGTTGTCCCACGTTGTCCCACGTTGTCCCACGATGTCCCACGTTGTCCAACGGTGTCCAACGGTGTCCAACGATGTCCAACGATGTCCAACGGTGTCCCACGATGTCCAACGATGTCCAACGATGTCCAACGGTGTCCCACGTTGTCCCACGTTGTCCCACGTTGTCCCACGTTGTCCCACGGTGTCCAACGATGTCCAACGGTGTCCCACGTTGTCCAACGGTGTCCCACGTTGTCCCACGTTGTCCCACGTTGTCCCACGTTGTCCAACGATGTCCAACGGTGTCCCACGTTGTCCCACGTTGTCCCACGATGTCCCACGTTGTCCCACGTTGTCCCACGTTGTCCCACGTTGTCCCACGTTGTCCCACGTTGTCCCACGTTGTCCCACGTTGTCCCACGTTGTCCCACGTTGTCCCACGTTGTCCCACGTTGTCCCACGTTGTCCCACGTTGTCCCACGGTGTCCAACGGTGTCCAACGATGTCCAACGGTGTCCAACGATGTCCCACGTTGTCCCACGTTGTCCCACGATGTCCCACGTTGTCCCACGTTGTCCCACGTTGTCCCACGTTGTCCCACGTTGTCCCACGTTGTCCCACGTTGTCCCACGTTGTCCCACGTTGTCCCACGTTGTCCCACGTTGTCCCACGTTGTCCCACGGTGTCCAACGATGTCCAACGGTGTCCAGCGATGTCCAACGGTGTCCCACGTTGTCCCACGTTTTCCCACGTTGTCCCACGTTGTCCCACGGTGTCCAACGATGTCCAACGGTGTCCCACGTTGTCCCACGTTGTCCCACGTTGTCCCACGTTGTCCCACGATGTCCCACGGTGTCCAACGATGTCCAACGGTGTCCCACGTTGTCCCACGTTGTCCCACGTTGTCCCACGTTGTCCCACGATGTCCCACGTTGTCCCACGTTGTCCCACGTTGTCCCACGTTGTCCCACGTTGTCCCACGTTGTCCCACGTTGTCCCACGTTGTCCCACGTTGTCCCACGTTGTCCCACGGTGTCCCACGGTGTCCAACGTTGTCCAACGGTGCCCCACGTTGTCCCACGTTGTCCCACGATGTCCCACGTTGTCCCACGTTGTCCCACGTTGTCCCACGTTGTCCCACGTTGTCCCACGTGGTCCCACGTTGTCCCACGTTGTCCCACGGTGTCCAACGATGTCCAACGGTGTCCCACGTTGTCCAACGGTGTCCCACGTTGTCCCACGTTGTCCCACGTTGTCCCACGTTGTCCCACGATGTCCCACGTTGTCCCACGTTGTCCCACGTTGTCCCACGTTGTCCCACGTTGTCCCACGTTGTCCCACGTTGTCCCACGTTGTCCCACGTTGTCCCACGTTGTCCCACGTTGTCCCACGGTGTCCAACGATGTCCAACGGTGTCCAACGGTGTCCCACGGTGTCCAACGGTGTCCCACGTTGTCCCACGTTGTCCCACGTTGTCCCACGTTGTCCCACGTTGTCCCACGTTGTCCCACGTTGTCCAACGATGTCCAACGGTGTCCCACGTTGTCCCACGTTGTTCCATGGTTTCCCACGTTGTCCCACGTTGTCCCACGTTGTCCCACGGTGTCCAACGATGTCCAACGGTGTCCAACGGTGTCCAACGGTGTCCAACGGTGTCCCACGTTGTCCCACGTTGTCCCACGTTGTCCCACGGTGTCCAACGATGTCCAACGGTGTCCCACGTTGTCCCACGTTGTCCCACGATGTCCCACGTTGTCCCACGTTGTCCCACGTTGTCCCACGTTGTCCAACGTTGTCCCACGTTGTCCCACGTTGTCCCACGGTGTCCAACGATGTCCAACGGTGTCCAACGGTGTCCAACGGTGTCCAACGGTGTCCCACGTTGTCCCACGTTGTCCCACGTTGTCCCACGTTGTCCCACGTTGTCCCACGTTGTCCCACGTTGTCCCACGTTGTCCCACGTTGTCCCACGATGTCCCACGTTGTCCCACGTTGTCCCACGTTGTCCCACGTTGTCCCACGATGTCCCACGGTGTCCAACGGTGTCCAACGGTGTCCAACGATGTCCAACGATGTCCAACGATGTCCAACGATGTCCAACGGTGTCCAACGGTGTCCCACGGTGTCCAACGGTGTCCCACGTTGTCCCACGTTGTCCCACGTTGTCCCACGTTGTCCCACGTTGTCCCACGTTGTCCCACGTTGTCCCACGTTGTCCCACGTTGTCCCACGTTGTCCCACGTTGTCCCACGTTGTCCCACGTTGTCCCACGTTGTCCCACGGTGTCCAACGATGTCCAACGGTGTCCAACGGTGTCCCACGGTGTCCAACGGTGTCCCACGTTGTCCCACGTTGTCCCACGTTGTCCCACGTTGTCCCACGTTGTCCCACGTTGTCCCACGTTGTCCAACGATGTCCAACGGTGTCCCACGTTGTCCCACGTTGTTCCATGGTGTCCCACGTTGTCCCACGTTGTCCCACGTTGTCCCACGGTGTCCAACGATGTCCAACGATGTCCAACGGTGTCCCACGATGTCCAACGATGTCCAACGATGTCCAACGGTGTCCAACGATGTCCCACGTTGTCCCACGTTGTCCCACGTTGTCCCACGGTGTCCAACGATGTCCAACGGTGTCCAACGGTGTCCCACGTTGTCCCACGTTGTCCCACGTTGTCCCACGTTGTCCCACGTTGTCCCACGTTGTCCAACGTTGTCCCACGTTGTCCCACGGTGTCCCACGATGTCCAACGATGTCCAACGATGTCCAACGGTGTCCCACGTTGTCCCACGTTGTCCCACGTTGTCCCACGTTGTCCCACGGTGTCCAACGATGTCCAACGGTGTCCCACGTTGTCCAACGGTGTCCCACGTTGTCCCACGTTGTCCCACGTTGTCCCACGTTGTCCAACGATGTCCAACGGTGTCCCACGTTGTCCCACGTTGTCCCACGATGTCCCACGATGTCCCACGTTGTCCCACGTTGTCCCACGTTGTCCCACGGTGTCCAACGATGTCCAACGGTGTCCAACGGTGTCCCACGGTGTCCAACGGTGTCCCACGTTGTCCCACGTTGTCCCACGTTGTCCCACGTTGTCCCACGTTGTCCCACGTTGTCCCACGTTGTCCAACGATGTCCAACGGTGTCCCACGTTGTCCCACGTTGTTCCATGGTTTCCCACGTTGTCCCACGTTGTCCCACGTTGTCCCACGGTGTCCAACGATGTCCAACGATGTCCAACGGTGTCCCACGATGTCCAACGATGTCCAACGATGTCCAACGGTGTCCAACGATGTCCCACGTTGTCCCACGTTGTCCCACGTTGTCCCACGGTGTCCAACGATGTCCAACGATGTCCAACGGTGTCCCACGTTGTCCCACGTTGTTCCATGGTTTCCCACGTTGTCCCACGTTGTCCCACGTTGTCCCACGGTGTCCAACGATGTCCAACGGTGTCCAACGGTGTCCAACGGTGTCCCACGTTGTCCCACGTTGTCCCACGTTGTCCCACGTTGTCCCACGTTGTCCGACGTTGTCCCACGTTGTCCCACGTTGTCCCACGTTGTCCAACGGTGTCCCACGTTGTCCCACGTTGTTCCATGGTTTCCCACGTTGTCCCACGTTGTCCCACGTTGTCCCACGGTGTCCAACGATGTCCAACGGTGTCCAACGGTGTCCAACGGTGTCCAACGGTGTCCCACGTTGTCCCACGTTGTCCCACGTTGTCCCACGTTGTCCCACGTTGTCCCACGTTGTCCCACGTTGTCCCACGTTGTCCCACGTTGTCCCACGATGTCCCACGTTGTCCCACGTTGTCCCACGTTGTCCCACGTTGTCCCACGATGTCCCACGGTGTCCAACGGTGTCCAACGGTGTCCAACGATGTCCAACGATGTCCAACGATGTCCAACGATGTCCAACGGTGTCCAACGGTGTCCCACGGTGTCCAACGGTGTCCCACGTTGTCCCACGTTGTCCCACGTTGTCCCACGTTGTCCCACGTTGTCCCACGTTGTCCCACGTTGTCCCACGTTGTCCCACGTTGTCCCACGTTGTCCCACGTTGTCCCACGTTGTCCCACGTTGTCCCACGTTGTCCCACGGTGTCCAACGATGTCCAACGGTGTCCAACGGTGTCCCACGGTGTCCAACGGTGTCCCACGTTGTCCCACGTTGTCCCACGTTGTCCCACGTTGTCCCACGTTGTCCCACGTTGTCCCACGTTGTCCAACGATGTCCAACGGTGTCCCACGTTGTCCCACGTTGTTCCATGGTTTCCCACGTTGTCCCACGTTGTCCCACGTTGTCCCACGGTGTCCAACGATGTCCAACGATGTCCAACGGTGTCCCACGATGTCCAACGATGTCCAACGATGTCCAACGGTGTCCAACGATGTCCAACGGTGTCCAACGATGTCCAACGATGTCCAACGATGTCCAACGGTGTCCAACGATGTCCAACGATGTCCAACGGTGTCCCACGATGTCCAACGATGTCCAACGATGTCCAACGGTGTCCAACGGTGTCCAACGGTGTCCCACGGTGTCCAACGGTGTCCCACGTTGTCCCACGTTGTCCCACGTTGTCCCACGTTGTCCCACGATGTCCCACGTTGTCCAACGGTGTCCAACGGTGTCCAACGATGTCCAACGATGTCCAACGGTGTCCCACGATGTCCAACGATGTCCAACGATGTCCAACGGTGTCCCACGTTGTCCCACGTTGTCCCACGTTGTCCCACGTTGTCCCACGGTGTCCAACGATGTCCAACGGTGTCCCACGTTGTCCAACGGTGTCCCACGTTGTCCCACGTTGTCCCACGTTGTCCCACGTTGTCCAACGATGTCCAACGGTGTCCCACGGTGCCCCACGTTGTCCCACGTTGTCCCACGATGTCCCACGTTGTCCCACGTTGTCCCACGTTGTCCCACGTTGTCCCACGTTGTCCCACGTTGTCCCACGTTGTCCCACGTTGTCCCACGGTGTCCAACGATGTCCAACGGTGTCCCACGTTGTCCAACGGTGTCCCACGTTGTCCCACGTTGTCCCACGTTGTCCCACGTTGTCCCACGATGTCCCACGTTGTCCCACGTTGTCCCACGTTGTCCCACGTTGTCCCACGTTGTCCCACGTTGTCCCACGTTGTCCCACGTTGTCCCACGTTGTCCCACGGTGTCCAACGATGTCCAACGGTGTCCAACGGTGTCCCACGGTGTCCAACGGTGTCCCACTTTGTCCCACGTTGTCCCACGTTGTCCCACGTTGTCCCACGTTGTCCCACGTTGTCCCACGTTGTCCCACGTTGTCCCACGTTGTCCAACGATGTCCAACGGTGTCCCACGTTGTCCCACGTTGTTCCATGGTTTCCCACGTTGTCCCACGTTGTCCCACGTTGTCCCACGGTGTCCAACGATGTCCAACGGTGTCCAACGGTGTCCAACGGTGTCCAACGGTGTCCCACGTTGTCCCACGTTGTCCCACGTTGTCCCACGGTGTCCAACGATGTCCAACGGTGTCCCACGTTGTCCCACGTTGTCCCACGATGTCCCACGTTGTCCCACGTTGTCCCACGTTGTCCCACGTTGTCCCACGTTGTCCCACGTTGTCCCACGTTGTCCCACGTTGTCCCACGTTGTCCCACGGTGTCCAACGATGTCCAACGGTGTCCAACGGTGTCCCACGTTGTCCCACGTTGTCCCACGTTGTCCCACGTTGTCCCACGTTGTCCCACGTTGTCCAACGTTGTCCCACGTTGTCCCACGTTGTCCCACGTTGTCCCACGTTGTCAAACGTTGTCCCACGTTGTCCCACGTTGTCCCACGGTGTCCAACGATGTCCAACGGTGTCCAACGGTGTCCAACGGTGTCCAACGGTGTCCCACGTTGTCCCACGTTGTCCCACGTTGTCCCACGTTGTCCCACGTTGTCCCACGATGTCCCACGTTGTCCCACGTTGTCCCACGTTGTCCCACGATGTCCCACGTTGTCCCACGTTGTCCCACGTTGTCCCACGTTGTCCCACGATGTCCCACGTTGTCCCACGTTGTCCCACGTTGTCCCAGGTTGTCCCACGGTGTCCAACGATGTCCAACGGTGTCCAACGGTGTCCCACGGTGTCCAACGGTGTCCCACGTTGTCCCACGTTGTCCCACGTTGTCCCACGTTGTCCCACGTTGTCCCACGATGTCCCACGTTGTCCCACGTTGTCCGACGTTGTCCCACGTTGTCCCACGTTGTCCCACGTTGTCCCACGGTGTCCAACGATGTCCAACGATGTCCAACGGTGTCCCACGTTGTCCCACGTTGTTCCACGGTTTCCCACGTTGTCCCACGTTGTCCCACGTTGTCCCACGGTGTCCAACGATGTCCAACGGTGTCCAACGGTGTCCAACGGTGTCCAACGGTGTCCCACGTTGTCCCACGTTGTCCCACGTTGTCCCACGTTGTCCCACGTTGTCCCACGTTGTCCCACGTTGTCCCACGTTGTCCCACGTTGTCCCACGATGTCCCACGTTGTCCCACGTTGTCCCACGTTGTCCCACGTTGTCCCACGATGTCCCACGGTGTCCCACGGTGTCCCACGGTGTCCAACGATGTCCAACGATGTCCAACGGTGTCCCACGATGTCCAACGATGTCCAACGATGTCCAACGGTGTCCCACGATGTCCAACGATGTCCAACGATGTCCAACGGTGTCCAACGGTGTCCAACGGTGTCCCACGGTGTCCAACGGTGTCCCACGTTGTCCCACGTTGTCCCACGTTGTCCCACGTTGTCCCACGATGTCCCACGTTGTCCAACGGTGTCCAACGGTGTCCAACGATGTCCAACGATGTCCAACGGTGTCCCACGATGTCCAACGATGTCCAACGATGTCCAACGGTGTCCCACGTTGTCCCACGTTGTCCCACGTTGTCCCACGTTGTCCCACGGTGTCCAACGATGTCCAACGGTGTCCCACGTTGTCCAACGGTGTCCCACGTTGTCCCACGTTGTCCCACGTTGTCCCACGTTGTCCAACGATGTCCAACGGTGTCCCACGTTGTCCCACGTTGTCCCACGATGTTCCACGTTGTCCCACGTTGTCCCACGTTGTCCCACGTTGTCCCACGTTGTCCCACGTTGTCCCACGTTGTCCCACGTTGTCCCACGTTGTCCCACGTTGTCCCACGTTGTCCCACGTTGTCCCACGTTGTCCCACGTTGTCCCACGGTGTCCAACGGTGTCCAACGATGTCCCACGTTGTCGAACGTTGTCCCACGTTGTCCCATGTTGTCCCACGATGTCCCACGTTGTCCCACGTTGTCCCACGTTGTCCCACGTTGTCCCACGTTGTCCCACGTTGTCCCACGTTGTCCCACGTTGTCCCACGTTGTCCCACGTTGTCCCACGGTGTCCAACGATGTCCAACGGTGTCCAGCGATGTCCAACGGTGTCCCACGTTGTCCCACGTTTTCCCACGTTGTCCCACGTTGTCCCACGGTGTCCAACGATGTCCAACGGTGTCCCACGTTGTCCCACGTTGTCCCACGATGTCCCACGTTGTCCCACGTTGTCCCACGTTGTCCCACGTTGTCCCACGTTGTCCCACGTTGTCCCACGTTGTCCCACGTTGTCCCACGTTGTCCCACGTTGTCCCACGGTGTCCCACGGTGTCCAACGATGTCCAACGGTGTCCCACGTTGTCCCACGTTGTCCCACGATGTCCCACGTTGTCCCACGTTGTCCCACGTTGTCCCACGTTGTCCCACGTTGTCCCACGTGGTCCCACGTTGTCCCACGTTGTCCCACGGTGTCCAACGATGTCCAACGGTGTCCCACGTTGTCCAACGGTGTCCCACGTTGTCCCACGTTGTCCCACGTTGTCCCACGTTGTCCCACGATGTCCCACGTTGTCCCACGTTGTCCCACGTTGTCCCACGTTGTCCCACGTTGTCCCACGTTGTCCCACGTTGTCCCACGTTGTCCCACGTTGTCCCACGTTGTCCCACGTTGTCCCACGGTGTCCAACGATGTCCAACGGTGTCCAACGGTGTCCCACGGTGTCCAACGGTGTCCCACGTTGTCCCACGTTGTCCCACGTTGTCCCACGTTGTCCCACGTTGTCCCACGTTGTCCCACGTTGTCCAACGATGTCCAACGGTGTCCCACGTTGTCCCACGTTGTTCCATGGTTTCCCACGTTGTCCCACGTTGTCCCACGTTGTCCCACGTTGTCCCACGTTGTCCCACGGTGTCCAACGATGTCCAACGGTGTCCAACGGTGTCCCACGGTGTCCAACGGTGTCCCACGTTGTCCCACGTTGTCCCACGTTGTCCCACGTTGTCCCACGTTGTCCCACGTTGTCCCACGTTGTCCAACGATGTCCAACGGTGTCCCACGTTGTCCCACGTTGTTCCATGGTTTCCCACGTTGTCCCACGTTGTCCCACGTTGTCCCACGGTGTCCAACGATGTCCAACGATGTCCAACGGTGTCCCACGATGTCCAACGATGTCCAACGATGTCCAACGGTGTCCAACGATGTCCAACGGTGTCCAACGATGTCCAACGATGTCCAACGGTGTCCAACGGTGTCCCACGTTGTCCCACGTTGTCCCACGTTGTCCCACGTTGTCCAACGATGTCCAACGGTGTCCCACGTTGTCCCACGTTGTCCCACGATGTCCCACGTTGTCCCACGTTGTCCCACGTTGTCCCACGTTGTCCCACGTTGTCCCACGTTGTCCCACGTTGTCCCACGTTGTCCCACGTTGTCCCACGTTGTCCCACGTTGTCCCACGTTGTCCCACGTTGTCCCACGTTGTCCCACGATGTCCAACGGTGTCCAACGATGTCCCACGTTGTCCCACGTTGTCCCACGTTGTCCCACGTTGTCCCACGATGTCCCACGTTGTCCCACGTTGTCCCACGTTGTCCCACGTTGTCCCACGTTGTCCCAAGTTGTCCCACGTTGTCCCACGTTGTCCCACGTTGTCCCACGTTGTCCCACGTTGTCCCACGTTGTCCCACGGTGTCCAACGATGTCCAACGGTGTCCAGCGATGTCCAACGGTGTCCCACGTTGTCCCACGTTTTCCCACGTTGTCCCACGTTGTCCCACGGTGTCCAACGATGTCCAACGGTGTCCCACGTTGTCCCACGTTGTCCCACGTTGTCCCACGTTGTCCCACGATGTCCCACGGTGTCCAACGATGTCCAACGGTGTCCCACGTTGTCCCACGTTGTCCCACGTTGTCCCACGTTGTCCCACGATGTCCCACGTTGTCCCACGTTGTCCCACGTTGTCCCACGTTGTCCCACGTTGTCCCACGTTGTCCCACGTTGTCCCACGTTGTCCCACGTTGTCCCACGTTGTCCCACGGTGTCCCACGGTGTCCAACGATGTCCAACGGTGCCCCACGTTGTCCCACGTTGTCCCACGATGTCCCACGTTGTCCCACGTTGTCCCACGTTGTCCCACGTTGTCCCACGTTGTCCCACGTGGTCCCACGTTGTCCCACGTTGTCCCACGGTGTCCAACGATGTCCAACGGTGTCCCACGTTGTCCAACGGTGTCCCACGTTGTCCCACGTTGTCCCACGTTGTCCCACGTTGTCCCACGCTGTCCCACGTTGTCCCACGTTGTCCCACGTTGTCCCACGTTGTCCCACGTTGTCCCACGTTGTCCCACGTTGTCCCACGTTGTCCCACGTTGTCCCACGTTGTCCCACGTTGTCCCACGGTGTCCAACGATGTCCAACGGTGTCCAACGGTGTCCCACGGTGTCCCACGGTGTCCCACGTTGTCCCACGTTGTCCCACGTTGTCCCACGTTGTCCCACGTTGTCCCACGTTGTCCCACGTTGTCCAACGATGTCCAACGGTGTCCCACGTTGTCCCACGTTGTCCCACGTTGTCCCACGTTGTCCCACGTTGTCCCACGGTGTCCAACGATGTCCAACGGTGTCCAACGGTGTCCAACGGTGTCCAACGGTGTCCAATGATGTCCAACGGTGTCCCACGATGTCCAACGATGTCCAACGGTGTCCAACGGTGTCCCACGTTGTCCCACGTTGTCCCACGTTGTCCCACGTTGTCCCACGATGTCCAACGGTGTCCCACGTTGTCCAACGGTGTCCCACGTTGTCCCACGTTGTCCCACGTTTTCCCACGATGTCCCACGTTGTCCAACGGTGTCCAACGGTGTCCAACGATGTCCAACGATGTCCAACGGTGTCCCACGTTGTCCCACGTTGTCCAACGATGTCCAACGGTGTCCCACGTTGTCCCACGTTGTCCCACGATGTCCCACGTTGTCCCACGTTGTCCCACGTTGTCCCACGTTGTCCCACGTTGTCCCACGTTGTCCCACGTTGTCCCACGTTGTCCCACGTTGTCCCACGTTGTCCCACGTTGTCCCACGTTGTCCCACGTTGTCCCACGTTGTCCCACGGTGTCCAACGGTGTCCAACGATGTCCCACGTTGTCCCACGTTGTCCCACGTTGTCCCACGTTGTCCCACGATGTCCCACGTTGTCCCACGTTGTCCCACGTTGTCCCACGTTGTCCCACGTTGTCCCAAGTTGTCCCACGTTGTCCCACGTTGTCCCACGTTGTCCCACGTTGTCCCACGTTGTCCCACGTTGTCCCACGGTGTCCAACGATGTCCAACGGTGTCCAGCGATGTCCAACGGTGTCCCACGTTGTCCCACGTTTTCCCACGTTGTCCCACGTTGTCCCACGGTGTCCAACGATGTCCAACGGTGTCCCACG
The DNA here is from genome assembly GCF_910591885.1 of Bombus terrestris. NCBI lineage: Eukaryota > Metazoa > Arthropoda > Insecta > Hymenoptera > Apidae > Bombus > Bombus terrestris. The sequence continues at coordinate 395,391 of NW_025963596.1, forward strand.
TTGTCCCACGTTGTCCCACGTTGTCCCACGTTGTCCCACGATGTCCCACGGTGTCCAACGATGTCCAACGGTGTCCCACGTTGTCCCACGTTGTCCCACGTTGTCCCACGTTGTCCCACGATGTCCCACGTTGTCCCACGTTGTCCCACGTTGTCCCACGTTGTCCCACGTTGTCCCACGTTGTCCCACGTTGTCCCACGTTGTCCCACGTTGTCCCACGTTGTCCCACGGTGTCCAACGATGTCCAACGGTGCCCCACGTTGTCCCACGTTGTCCCACGATGTCCCACGTTGTCCCACGTTGTCCCACGTTGTCCCACGTTGTCCCACGTTGTCCCACGTGGTCCCACGTTGTCCCACGTTGTCCCACGGTGTCCAACGATGTCCAACGGTGTCCCACGTTGTCCAACGGTGTCCCACGTTGTCCCACGTTGTCCCACGTTGTCCCACGTTGTCCCACGATGTCCCACGTTGTCCCACGTTGTCCCACGTTGTCCCACGTTGTCCCACGTTGTCCCACGTTGTCCCACGTTGTCCCACGTTGTCCCACGTTGTCCCACGTTGTCCCACGTTGTCCCACGGTGTCCAACGATGTCCAACGGTGTCCAACGGTGTCCCACGGTGTCCAACGGTGTCCCACGTTGTCCCACGTTGTCCCACGTTGTCCCACGTTGTCCCACGTTGTCCCACGTTGTCCCACGTTGTCCAACGATGTCCAACGGTGTCCCACGTTGTCCCACGTTGTTCCATGGTTTCCCACGTTGTCCCACGTTGTCCCACGTTGTCCCACGGTGTCCAACGATGTCCAACGGTGTCCAACGGTGTCCAACGGTGTCCAACGGTGTCCAATGATGTCCAACGGTGTCCCACGATGTCCAACGATGTCCAACGATGTCCAACGGTGTCCCACGTTGTCCCACGTTGTCCCACGTTGTCCCACGTTGTCCCACGATGTCCAACGGTGTCCCACGTTGTCCAACGGTGTCCCACGTTGTCCCACGTTGTCCCACGTTTTCCCACGATGTCCCACGTTGTCCAACGGTGTCCAACGGTGTCCAACGATGTCCAATGATGTCCAACGGTGTCCCACGATGTCCAACGATGTCCAACGATGTCCAACGGTGTCCCACGTTGTCCCACGTTGTCCCACGTTGTCCCACGTTGTCCCACGGTGTCCAACGATGTCCAACGGTGTCCCACGTTGTCCAACGGTGTCCCACGTTGTCCCACGTTGTCCCACGTTTTCCCACGATGTCCCACGTTGTCCAACGGTGTCCAACGGTGTCCAACGATGTCCAATGATGTCCAACGGTGTCCCACGATGTCCAACGATGTCCAACGATGTCCAACGGTGTCCCACGTTGTCCCACGTTGTCCCACGTTTTCCCACGATGTCCCACGTTGTCCCACGGTGTCCAACGATGTCCAACGGTGTCCAACGGTGTCCAACGGTGTCCAACGATGTCCAATGATGTCCAACGGTGTCCCACGATGTCCAATGATGTCCAACGGTGTCCAACGGTGTCCCACGTTGTCCCACGTTGTCCCACGTTGTCCCACGTTGTCCCACGATGTCCCACGTTGTCCAACGGTGTCCAACGGTGTCCAACGATGTCCAATGATGTCCAACGGTGTCCCACGATGTCCAACGATGTCCAACGATGTCCAACGGTGTCCCACGTTGTCCCACGTTGTCCCACGTTGTCCCACGTTGTCCCACGGTGTCCAACGATGTCCAACGGTGTCCCACGTTGTCCAACGGTGTCCCACGTTGTCCCACGTTGTCCCACGTTTTCCCACGTTGTCCAACGATGTCCAACGGTGTCCCACGTTGTCCCACGTTGTCCCACGTTGTCCCACGTTGTCCCACGTTGTCCCACGTTGTCCCACGTTGTCCCACGTTGTCCCACGTTGTCCCACGTTGTCCCACGTTGTCCCACGTTGTCCCACGGTGTCCAACGATGTCCAACGGTGTCCAGCGATGTCCAACGGTGTCCCACGTTGTCCCACGTTTTCCCACGTTGTCCCACGTTGTCCCACGGTGTCCAACGATGTCCAACGGTGTCCCACGTTGTCCCACGTTGTCCCACGTTGTCCCACGTTGTCCCACGATGTCCCACGTTGTCCCACGTTGTCCCACGTTGTCCCACGTTGTCCCACGTTGTCCCACGTTGTCCCACGTTGTCCCACGTTGTCCCACGTTGTCCCACGTTGTCCCACGGTGTCCCACGGTGTCCAACGATGTCCAACGGTGCCCCACGTTGTCCCACGTTGTCCCACGATGTCCCACGTTGTCCCACGTTGTCCCACGTTGTCCCACGTTGTCCCACGTTGTCCCACGTGGTCCCACGTTGTCCCACGTTGTCCCACGGTGTCCAACGATGTCCAACGGTGTCCCACGTTGTCCAACGGTGTCCCACGTTGTCCCACGTTGTCCCACGTTGTCCCACGTTGTCCCACGATGTCCCACGTTGTCCCACGTTGTCCCACGTTGTCCCACGTTGTCCCACGTTGTCCCACGTTGTCCCACGTTGTCCCACGTTGTCCCACGTTGTCCCACGTTGTCCCACGTTGTCCCACGGTGTCCAACGATGTCCAACGGTGTCCAACGGTGTCCCACGGTGTCCAACGGTGTCCCACGTTGTCCCACGTTGTCCCACGTTGTCCCACGTTGTCCCACGTTGTCCCACGTTGTCCCACGTTGTCCAACGATGTCCAACGGTGTCCCACGTTGTCCCACGTTGTTCCATGGTTTCCCACGTTGTCCCACGTTGTCCCACGTTGTCCCACGGTGTCCAACGATGTCCAACGGTGTCCAACGGTGTCCAACGGTGTCCAACGGTGTCCCACGTTGTCCCACGTTGTCCCACGTTGTCCCACGGTGTCCAACGATGTCCAACGGTGTCCCACGTTGTCCCACGTTGTCCCACGATGTCCCACGTTGTCCCACGTTGTCCCACGTTGTCCCACGTTGTCCAACGTTGTCCCACGTTGTCCCACGTTGTCCCACGTTGTCCCACGTTGTCCCACGTTGTCCCACGGTGTCCAACGATGTCCAACGGTGTCCAACGGTGTCCCACGTTGTCCCACGTTGTCCCACGTTGTCCCACGTTGTCCCACGTTGTCCCACGTTGTCCAACGATGTCCAACGGTGTCCCACGTTGTCCCACGTTGTCCCACGTTGTCCCACGTTGTCCCACGTTGTCCCACGTTGTCCCACGTTGTCCCACGTTGTCCCACGTTGTCCCACGTTGTCAAACGTTGTCCCACGTTGTCCCACGGTGTCCAACGGTGTCCAACGATGTCCCACGTTGTCCCACGTTGTCCCACGTTGTCCCACGTTGTCCCACGATGTCCCACGTTGTCCCACGTTGTCCCACGTTGTCCCACGTTGTCCCACGTTGTCCCACGTTGTCCCACGTTGTCCCACGTTGTCCCACGTTGTCCCACGTTGTCCGACGTTGTCCCACGTTGTCCCACGTTGCCCCACGTTGTCCCACGGTGTCCAACGATGTCCAACGATGTCCAACGGTGTCCCACGTTGTCCCACGTTGTTCCATGGTTTCCCACGTTGTCCCACGTTGTCCCACGTTGTCCCACGGTGTCCAACGATGTCCAACGGTGTCCAACGGTGTCCAACGGTGTCCAACGGTGTCCCACGTTGTCCCACGTTGTCCCACGTTGTCCCACGGTGTCCAACGATGTCCAACGATGTCCAACGGTGTCCCACGTTGTCCCACGTTGTTCCATGGTTTCCCACGTTGTCCCACGTTGTCCCACGTTGTCCCACGGTGTCCAACGATGTCCAACGGTGTCCAACGGTGTCCAACGGTGTCCAACGGTGTCCCACGATGTCCAACGGTGTCCAACGGTGTCCCACGGTGTCCAACGGTGTCCCACGTTGTCCCACGTTGTCCCACGTTGTCCCACGTTGTCCCACGTTGTCCCACGTTGTCCCACGTTGTCCCACGTTGTCCCACGGTGTCCAACGATGTCCCACGTTGTCCCACGGTGTCCAACGATGTCCAACGGTGTCCAACGGTGTCCCACGTTGTCCCACGTTGTCCCACGTTGTCCCACGTTGTCCCACGTTGTCCCACGTTGTCCAACGATGTCCAACGGTGTCCCACGTTGTCCCACGTTGTCCCACGTTGTCCCACGTTGTCCCACGTTGTCCCACGTTGTCCCACGTTGTCCCACGTTGTCCCACGTTGTCCCACGTTGTCAAACGTTGTCCCACGTTGTCCCACGGTGTCCAACGGTGTCCAACGATGTCCCACGTTGTCCCACGTTGTCCCACGTTGTCCCACGTTGTCCCACGATGTCCCACGTTGTCCCACGTTGTCCCACGTTGTCCCACGTTGTCCCACGTTGTCCCACGTTGTCCCACGTTGTCCCACGTTGTCCCACGTTGTCCCACGTTGTCCGACGTTGTCCCACGTTGTCCCACGTTGTCCCACGTTGTCCCACGGTGTCCAACGATGTCCAACGATGTCCAACGGTGTCCCACGTTGTCCCACGTTGTTCCATGGTTTCCCACGTTGTCCCACGTTGTCCCACGTTGTCCCACGGTGTCCAACGATGTCCAACGGTGTCCAACGGTGTCCAACGGTGTCCAACGGTGTCCCACGTTGTCCCACGTTGTCCCACGTTGTCCCACGTTGTCCCACGTTGTCCCACGATGTCCCACGTTGTCCCACGTTGTCCCACGTTGTCCCACGATGTCCCACGTTGTCCCACGTTGTCCCACGTTGTCCCACGTTGTCCCACGATGTCCCACGTTGTCCCACGTTGTCCCACGTTGTCCCAGGTTGTCCCACGGTGTCCAACGATGTCCAACGGTGTCCAACGGTGTCCCACGGTGTCCAACGGTGTCCCACGTTGTCCCACGTTGTCCCACGTTGTCCCACGTTGTCCCACGTTGTCCCACGATGTCCCACGTTGTCCCACGTTGTCCGACGTTGTCCCACGTTGTCCCACGTTGTCCCACGTTGTCCCACGGTGTCCAACGATGTCCAACGATGTCCAACGGTGTCCCACGTTGTCCCACGTTGTTCCATGGTTTCCCACGTTGTCCCACGTTGTCCCACGTTGTCCCACGGTGTCCAACGATGTCCAACGGTGTCCAACGGTGTCCAACGGTGTCCAACGGTGTCCCACGTTGTCCCACGTTGTCCCACGTTGTCCCACGTTGTCCCACGTTGTCCCACGTTGTCCCACGTTGTCCCACGTTGTCCCACGTTGTCCCACGATGTCCCACGTTGTCCCACGTTGTCCCACGTTGTCCCACGTTGTCCCACGATGTCCCACGGTGTCCAACGGTGTCCAACGGTGTCCAACGATGTCCAACGATGTCCAACGATGTCCAACGATGTCCAACGGTGTCCAACGGTGTCCCACGGTGTCCAACGGTGTCCCACGTTGTCCCACGTTGTCCCACGTTGTCCCACGTTGTCCCACGTTGTCCCACGTTGTCCCACGTTGTCCCACGTTGTCCCACGTTGTCCCACGTTGTCCCACGTTGTCCCACGTTGTCCCACGTTGTCCCACGTTGTCCCACGGTGTCCAACGATGTCCAACGGTGTCCAACGGTGTCCCACGGTGTCCAACGGTGTCCCACGTTGTCCCACGTTGTCCCACGTTGTCCCACGTTGTCCCACGTTGTCCCACGTTGTCCAACGATGTCCAACGGTGTCCCACGTTGTCCCACGTTGTTCCATGGTTTCCCACGTTGTCCCACGTTGTCCCACGTTGTCCCACGGTGTCCAACGATGTCCAACGATGTCCAACGGTGTCCCACGATGTCCAACGATGTCCAACGATGTCCAACGGTGTCCAACGATGTCCAACGGTGTCCAACGATGTCCAACGATGTCCAACGGTGTCCCACGATGTCCAACGATGTCCAACGATGTCCAACGGTGTCCAACGGTGTCCAACGGTGTCCCACGGTGTCCAACGGTGTCCCACGTTGTCCCACGTTGTCCCACGTTGTCCCACGTTGTCCCACGATGTCCCACGTTGTCCAACGGTGTCCAACGGTGTCCAACGATGTCCAACGATGTCCAACGGTGTCCCACGATGTCCAACGATGTCCAACGATGTCCAACGGTGTCCCACGTTGTCCCACGTTGTCCCACGTTGTCCCACGTTGTCCCACGGTGTCCAACGATGTCCAACGGTGTCCCACGTTGTCCAACGGTGTCCCACGTTGTCCCACGTTGTCCCACGTTGTCCCACGTTGTCCCACGTTGTCCCACGTTGTCCCACGTTGTCCCACGTTGTCCCACGTTGTCCCACGTTGTCCCACGGTGTCCAACGATGTCCAACGGTGTCCAACGGTGTCCCACGGTGTCCAACGGTGTCCCACGTTGTCCCACGTTGTCCCACGTTGTCCCACGTTGTCCCACGTTGTCCCACGTTGTCCCACGATGTCCCACGTTGTCCCACGTTGTCCCACGTTGTCCCACGTTGTCCCACGTTGTCCCACGTTGTCCCACGATGTCCCACGTTGTCCCACGATGTCCCACGTTGTCCCACGTTGTCCCACGTTGTCCCACGTTGTCCCACGTTGTCCCACGTTGTCCCACGTTGTCCCACGTTGTCCCACGTTGTCCCACGTTGTCCCACGTTGTCCCACGGTGTCCAACGATGTCCAACGGTGTCCAACGGTGTCCCACGGTGTCCAACGGTGTCCCACGTTGTCCCACGTTGTCCCACGTTGTCCCACGTTGTCCCACGTTGTCCCACGTTGTCCCACGTTGTCCAACGATGTCCAACGGTGTCCCACGTTGTCCCACGTTGTTCCATGGTTTCCCACGTTGTCCCACGTTGTCCCACGTTGTCCCACGGTGTCCAACGATGTCCAACGGTGTCCAACGGTGTCCAACGGTGTCCAACGGTGTCCCACGTTGTCCCACGTTGTCCCACGTTGTCCCACGGTGTCCAACGATGTCCAACGGTGTCCCACGTTGTCCCACGTTGTCCCACGATGTCCCACGTTGTCCCACGTTGTCCCACGTTGTCCCACGTTGTCCAACGTTGTCCCACGTTGTCCCACGTTGTCCCACGTTGTCCCACGTTGTCCCACGTTGTCCCACGGTGTCCAACGATGTCCAACGGTGTCCAACGGTGTCCCACGTTGTCCCACGTTGACCCACGTTGTCCCACGTTGTCCCACGTTGTCCCACGTTGTCCAACGTTGTCCCACGTTGTCCCACGTTGTCCCACGTTGTCCCACGTTGTCAAACGTTGTCCCACGTTGTCCCACGGTGTCCAACGGTGTCCCACGATGTCCCACGTTGTCCCACGTTGTCCCACGTTGTCCCACGTTGTCCCACGATGTCCCACGTTGTCCCACGTTGTCCCACGTTGTCCCACGTTGTCCCACGTTGTCCCACGTTGTCCCACGTTGTCCCACGTTGTCCCACGTTGTCCCACGTTGTCCGACGTTGTCCCACGTTGTCCCACGTTGCCCCACGTTGTCCCACGGTGTCCAACGATGTCCAACGATGTCCAACGGTGTCCCACGTTGTCCCACGTTGTTCCATGGTTTCCCACGTTGTCCCACGTTGTCCCACGTTGTCCCACGGTGTCCAACGATGTCCAACGGTGTCCAACGGTGTCCAACGGTGTCCAACGGTGTCCCACGTTGTCCCACGTTGTCCCACGTTGTCCCACGTTGTCCCACGTTGTCCCACGATGTCCCACGTTGTCCCACGTTGTCCCACGTTGTCCCACGATGTCCCACGTTGTCCCACGTTGTCCCACGTTGTCCCACGTTGTCCCACGATGTCCCACGTTGTCCCACGTTGTCCCACGTTGTCCCAGGTTGTCCCACGGTGTCCAACGATGTCCAACGGTGTCCAACGGTGTCCCACGGTGTCCAACGGTGTCCCACGTTGTCCCACGTTGTCCCACGTTGTCCCACGTTGTCCCACGTTGTCCCACGATGTCCCACGTTGTCCCACGTTGTCCCACGTTGTCCCACGATGTCCCACGTTGTCCCACGTTGTCCCACGTTGTCCCACGTTGTCCCACGTTGTCCCACGTTGTCCCACGTTGTCCCACGTTGTCCCACGTTGTCCCACGTTGTCCCACGGTGTCCAACGATGTCCAACGGTGTCCCACGTTGTCCCACGTTGTCCCACGATGTCCCACGTTGTCCCACGTTGTCCCACGTTGTCCCACGGTGTCCAACGATGTCCAACGGTGTCCCACGTTGTCCCACGTTGTCCCACGATGTCCCACGTTGTCCCACGTTGTCCCACGTTGTCCCACGTTGTCCAACGTTGTCCCACGTTGTCCCACGTTGTCCCACGTTGTCCCACGTTGTCCCACGTTGTCCCACGGTGTCCAACGATGTCCAACGGTGTCCAACGGTGTCCCACGTTGTCCCACGTTGTCCCACGATGTCCCACGTTGTCCCACGTTGTCCCACGTTGTCCAACGATGTCCAACGGTGTCCAACGGTGTCCCACATTGTCCCACGTTGTCCCACGTTGTCCCACGTTGTCCCACGTTGTCCCACGTTGTCCAACGGTGTCCCACGTTGTCCCACGTTGTCCCACGTTGTCCCACGTTGTCCCACGTTGTCCCACGTTGTCCCACGGTGTCCAACGATGTCCAACGGTGTCCAACGGTGTCCCACGGTGTCCAACGGTGTCCCACGTTGTCCCACGTTGTCCCACGTTGTCCCACGTTGTCCCACGTTGTCCCACGTTGTCCAACGATGTCCAACGGTGTCCCACGTTGTCCCACGTTGTTCCATGGTTTCTCACGTTGTCCCACGTTGTCCCACGTTGTCCCACGGTGTCCAACGATGTCCAACGGTGTCCAACGGTGTCCAACGGTGTCCAACGGTGTCCCACGTTGTCCCACGTTGTCCCACGTTGTCCCACGGTGTCCAACGATGTCCAACGGTGTCCCATGTTGTCCCACGTTGTCCCACGTTGTCCCACGTTGTCCCACGATGTCCCACGTTGTCCCACGTTGTCCCACGTTGTCCCACGTTGTCCCACGTTGTCCCACGTTGTCCCACGTTGTCCCACGTTGTCCCACGTTGTCCCACGTTGTCCCACGTTGTCTCACGTTGTCCCACGTTGTCCCACGTTGTCCCACGGTGTCCAACGGTGTCCAACGATGTCCCACGTTGTCCCACGTTGTCCCACGTTGTCCCACGTTGTCCCACGATGTCCCACGTTGTCCCACGTTGTCCCACGTTGTCCCACGTTGTCCCACGTTGTCCCACGTTGTCCCACGTTGTCCGACGTTGTCCCACGTTGTCCCACGTTGTCCCACGTTGTCCCACGGTGTCCAACGATGTCCAACGATGTCCAACGGTGTCCCACGTTGTCCCACGTTGTCCCACGTTGTCCCACGTTGTCAAACGTTGTCCCACGTTGTCCCACGGTGTCCAACGGTGTCCAACGATGTCCCACGTTGTCCCACGTTGTCCCACGTTGTCCCACGTTGTCCCACGATGTCCCACGTTGTCCCACGTTGTCCCACGTTGTCCCACGTTGTCCCACGTTGTCCCACGTTGTCCCACGTTGTCCCACGTTGTCCCACGTTGTCCCACGTTGTCCCACGTTGTCCGACGTTGTCCCACGTTGTCCCACGTTGTCCCACGTTGTCCCACGGTGTCCAACGATGTCCAACGATGTCCAACGGTGTCCCACGTTGTCCCACGTTGTTCCATGGTTTCCCACGTTGTCCCACGTTGTCCCACGTTGTCCCACGGTGTCCAACGATGTCCAACGGTGTCCAACGGTGTCCAACGGTGTCCAACGGTGTCCCACGTTGTCCCACGTTGTCCCACGTTGTCCCACGTTGTCCCACGTTGTCCCACGATGTCCCACGTTGTCCCACGTTGTCCCACGTTGTCCCACGATGTCCCACGTTGTCCCACGTTGTCCCACGTTGTCCCACGTTGTCCCACAATGTCCCACGTTGTCCCACGTTGTCCCACGTTGTCCCAGGTTGTCCCACGGTGTCCAACGATGTCCAACGGTGTCCAACGGTGTCCCACGGTGTCCAACGGTGTCCCACGTTGTCCCACGTTGTCCCACGTTGTCCCACGTTGTCCCACGTTGTCCCACGATGTCCCACGTTGTCCCACGTTGTCCCACGTTGTCCCACGATGTCCCACGTTGTCCCACGTTGTCCCACGTTGTCCCACGTTGACCCACGTTGTCCCACGTTGTCCCACGTTGTCCCACGTTGTCCCACGTTGTCCCACGTTGTCCCACGGTGTCCAACGATGTCCAACGGTGTCCAACGGTGTCCCACGGTGTCCAACGGTGTCCCACGTTGTCCCACGTTGTCCCACGTTGTCCCACGTTGTCCCACGTTGTCCCACGTTGTCCCACGTTGTCCAACGATGTCCAACGGTGTCCCACGTTGTCCCACGTTGTTCCATGGTTTCCCACGTTGTCCCACGTTGTCCCACGTTGTCCCACGGTGTCCAACGATGTCCAACGGTGTCCAACGGTGTCCAACGGTGTCCAACGGTGTCCCACGTTGTCCCACGTTGTCCCACGTTGTCCCACGGTGTCCAACGATGTCCAACGGTGTCCCACGTTGCCCCCACGTTGTCCCACGATGTCCCACGTTGTCCCACGTTGTCCCACGTTGTCCCACGTTGTCCAACGTTGTCCCACGTTGTCTCACGTTGTCCCACGTTGTCCCACGTTGTCCCACGTTGTCCCACGGTGTCCAACGATGTCCAACGGTGTCCAACGGTGTCCCACGTTGTCCCACGTTGTCCCACGTTGTCCCACGTTGTCCCACGTTGTCCCACGTTGTCCAACGATGTCCAACGGTGTCCCACGTTGTCCCACGTTGTCCCACGTTGTCCCACGTTGTCCCACGTTGTCCCACGTTGTCCCACGTTGTCCCACGTTGTCCCACGTTGTCCCACGTTGTCCCACGTTGTCAAACGTTGTCCCACGTTGTCCCACGGTGTCCAACGGTGTCCAACGATGTCCCACGTTGTCCCACGTTGTCCCACGTTGTCCCACGTTGTCCCACGATGTCCCACGTTGTCCCACGTTGTCCCACGTTGTCCCACGTTGTCCCACGTTGTCCCACGTTGTCCCACGTTGTCCCACGTTGTCCCACGTTGTCCCACGTTGTCCCACGTTGTCCCACGTTGTCCGACGTTGTCCCACGTTGTCCCACGTTGTCCCACGTTGTCCCACGGTGTCCAACGATGTCCAACGATGTCCAACGGTGTCCCACGTTGTCCCACGTTGTTCCATGGTTTCCCACGTTGTCCCACGTTGTCCCACGTTGTCCCACGGTGTCCAACGATGTCCAACGGTGTCCAACGGTGTCCAACGGTGTCCAACGGTGTCCCACGTTGTCCCACGTTGTCCCACGTTGTCCCACGTTGTCCCACGTTGTCCCACGATGTCCCACGTTGTCCCACGTTGTCCCACGTTGTCCCACGATGTCCCACGTTGTCCCACGTTGTCCCACGTTGTCCCACGTTGTCCCACGATGTCCCACGTTGTCCCACGTTGTCCCACGTTGTCCCAGGTTGTCCCACGGTGTCCAACGATGTCCAACGGTGTCCCACGGTGTCCAACGGTGTCCCACGTTGTCCCACGTTGTCCCACGTTGTCCCACGTTGTCCCACGTTGTCCCACGATGTCCCACGTTGTCCCACGTTGTCCGACGTTGTCCCACGTTGTCCCACGTTGTCCCACGTTGTCCCACGGTGTCCAACGATGTCCAACGATGTCCAACGGTGTCCCACGTTGTCCCACGTTGTTCCATGGTTTCCCACGTTGTCCCACGTTGTCCCACGTTGTCCCACGGTGTCCAACGATGTCCAACGGTGTCCAACGGTGTCCAACGGTGTCCAACGGTGTCCCACCTTGTCCCACGTTGTCCCACGTTGTCCCACGTTGTCCCACGTTGTCCCACGTTGTCCCACGTTGTCCCACGTTGTCCCACGTTGTCCCACGATGTCCCACGTTGTCCCACGTTGTCCCACGTTGTCCCACGTTGTCCCACGATGTCCCACGGTGTCCAACGGTGTCCAACGGTGTCCAACGATGTCCAACGATGTCCAACGATGTCCAACGATGTCCAACGGTGTCCAACGGTGTCCCACGGTGTCCAACGGTGTCCCACGTTGTCCCACGTTGTCCCACGTTGTCCCACGTTGTCCCACGTTGTCCCACGTTGTCCCACGTTGTCCCACGTTGTCCCACGTTGTCCCACGTTGTCCCACGTTGTCCCACGTTGTCCCACGTTGTCCCACGGTGTCCAACGATGTCCAACGGTGTCCAACGGTGTCCAACGGTGTCCAACGGTGTCCCACGTTGTCCCACGTTGTCCCACGTTGTCCCACGTTGTCCCACGTTGTCCCACGTTGTCCCACGTTGTCCAACGATGTCCAACGGTGTCCCACGTTGTCCCACGTTGTTCCATGGTTTCCCACGTTGTCCCACGTTGTCCCACGTTGTCCCACGGTGTCCAACGATGTCCAACGATGTCCAACGGTGTCCCACGATGTCCAACGATGTCCAACGATGTCCAACGGTGTCCAACGATGTCCAACGGTGTCCAACGATGTCCAACGATGTCCAACGGTGTCCCACGTTGTCCCACGTTGTTCCATGGTTTCCCACGTTGTCCCACGTTGTCCCACGTTGTCCCACGGTGTCCAACGATGTCCAACGGTGTCCAACGGTGTCCAACGGTGTCCAACGGTGTCCCACGTTGTCCCACGTTGTCCCACGTTGTCCCACGGTGTCCAACGATGTCCAACGGTGTCCCACGTTGCCCCCACGTTGTCCCACGATGTCCCACGTTGTCCCACGTTGTCCCACGTTGTCCCACGTTGTCCAACGTTGTCCCACGTTGTCCCACGTTGTCCCACGTTGTCCCACGTTGTCCCACGTTGTCCCACGGTGTCCCACGTTGTCCAACGGTGTCCAACGGTGTCCAACGATGTCCAACGATGTCCAACGGTGTCCCACGATGTCCAACGATGTCCAACGATGTCCAACGGTGTCCCACGTTGTCCCACGTTGTCCCACGTTGTCCCACGTTGTCCCACGGTGTCCAACGATGTCCAACGGTGTCCCACGTTGTCCAACGGTGTCCCACGTTGTCCCACGTTGTCCCCCGTTGTCCCACGTTGTCCCACGTTGTCCCACGTTGTCCCACGTTGTCCCACGTTGTCCCACGTTGTCCCACGTTGTCCCACGGTGTCCAACGATGTCCAACGGTGTCCAACGGTGTCCCACGGTGTCCAACGGTGTCCCACGTTGTCCCACGTTGTCCCACGTTGTCCCACGTTGTCCCACGTTGTCCCACGTTGTCCAACGATGTCGAACGGTGTCCCACGTTGTCCCACGTTGTTCCATGGTTTCCCACGTTGTCCCACGTTGTCCCACGTTGTCCCACGTTGTCCCACGTTGTCCCACGTTGTCCCACGGTGTCCAACGATGTCCAACGGTGTCCCACGTTGTCCCACGTTGTCCCACGTTGTCCCACGATGTCCCACGTTGTCCCACGTTGTCCCACGTTGTCCCACGTTGTCCCACGTTGTCCCACGTTGTCCCACGTTGTCCCACGTGGTCCCACGTTGTCCCACGTTGTCCCACGGTGTCCAACGATGTCCAACGGTGTCCCACGTTGTCCCACGTTGTCCCACGTTGTCCCACGTTGTCCCACGTTGTCCCACGTTGTCTCACGTTGTCCCACGTTGTCCCACGTTGTCCCACGGTGTCCAACGGTGTCCAACGATGTCCCACGTTGTCCCACGTTGTCCCACGTTGTCCCACGTTGTCCCACGATGTCCCACGTTGTCCCACGTTGTCCCACGTTGTCCCACGTTGTCCCACGTTGTCCCACGTTGTCCCACGTTGTCCGACGTTGTCCCACGTTGTCCCACGTTGTCCCACGTTGTCCCACGGTGTCCAACGATGTCCAACGATGTCCAACGGTGTCCCACGTTGTCCCACGTTGTTCCATGGTTTCCCACGTTGTCCCACGTTGTCCCACGTTGTCCCACGGTGTCCAACGATGTCCAACGGTGTCCAACGGTGTCCAACGGTGTCCCACGTTGTCCCACGTTGTCCCACGTTGTCCCACGTTGTCCCACGTTGTCCCACGTTGTCCCACGTTGTCCCACGTTGTCCCACGGTGTCCAACGATGTCCAACGGTGTCCAACGGTGTCCCACGTTGTCCCACGTTGTCCCACGTTGTCCCACGTTGTCCCACGTTGTCCCACGTTGTCCCACGTTGTCCCACGTTGTCCCACGTTGTCCCACGTTGTCCCACGTTGTCCCACGTTGTCCGACGTTGTCCCACGTTGTCCCACGTTGTCCCACGTTGTCCCACGGTGTCCAACGATGTCCAACGATGTCCAACGGTGTCCCACGTTGTCCCACGTTGTTCCATGGTTTCCCACGTTGTCCCACGTTGTCCCACGTTGTCCCACGGTGTCCAACGATGTCCAACGGTGTCCAACGGTGTCCAACGGTGTCCAACGGTGTCCCACGTTGTCCCACGTTGTCCCACGTTGTCCCACGTTGTCCCACGATGTCCCACGTTGTCCCACGTTGTCCCACGTTGTCCCACGATGTCCCACGTTGTCCCACGTTGTCCCACGTTGTCCCACGTTGTCCCACGATGTCCCACGTTGTCCCACGTTGTCCCACGTTGTCCCACGTTGTCCCACGGTGTCCAACGATGTCCAACGGTGTCCAACGGTGTCCCACGGTGTCCAACGGTGTCCCACGTTGTCCCACGTTGTCCCACGTTGTCCCACGTTGTCCCACGTTGTCCCACGATGTCCCACGTTGTCCCACGTTGTCCGACGTTGTCCCACGTTGTCCCACGTTGTCCCACGTTGTCCCACGGTGTCCAACGATGTCCAACGATGTCCAACGGTGTTCCACGTTGTCCCACGTTGTTCCATTGTTTCCCACGTTGTCCCACGTTGTCCCACGTTGTCCCACGGTGTCCAACGATGTCCAACGGTGTCCAACGGTGTCCAACGGTGTCCAACGGTGTCCCACGTTGTCCCACGTTGTCCCACGTTGTC